>NW_017211581.1:0-17597 GCF_001704415.2 Capra hircus
CATTTGTCAGTTAATGAACACTTGAGTTGTTTCCATCTTTCTATTAGTATGGATAATGCTTCTGTGAACATTCAGTGTAAGTTTTTTGTTTGGACATATACTTTTTAATTTCTCATAGGTATATACCTGGAATAGAATTGCCGGAAAAGATAGTAACTTATAGTTAACAGTTTTAGAAACATCCAGATTGTTTTACAAAGTAGCTATACCAGTTTACATTCCCATCAGGGCTTTATAAGGGGTCTAATTTCTTCATATCTTTGCCAACATTTATCTGTCTTTTTGAACAGCCCTTCTAGTGGTTAAAAGTGGTATCTCATTGTGATTGTTAGTTTGTTTAAAGGCTTTTTTATTATCAAAAGTTTTGAACATGAAAAATATATTAGAAATAACTCTTCCCTCTTTGATGGAGTATTTTAAAACAGATCCCAGACATCATCTTCTCTCACCACAAATACATAAGTGTCGCAGTATACATCATTAACTTGAGAAATAATTGCAGTGCCTTTAACACATTGAATTTAACCATAATTTCTTACTAGTTTGAGTTCAGTTTTCCATTAGTGTCTCAAAGATGTCTTTTCACAGTAGATATATTCAATTCAGGATCCAGGCAAATTGTATGTATTTGGTTATTATGTTTCTTAAACCATTTTTATTCTAGACTTGGTTTCCTCTTCTCTCATTTGTTCTATAGAATTCCACACATTCTGGATTTGGCTGATTATGTCCCCGAGATCTTACTTACCATGTTCCTCTATCCGTCTTATTTTTTTAAACTGAAAAACTATATCTAGTAGTTGAGGATTAGATGGAGATTTAGATTGACGTTGTTTTTTTGTTTGTTTTGAAGGCAGATTGTGTCTTGCCTCAGTTTTAGTGATGGTAGAATTAAACAGTGGATTCCACTTGATGTGAGTCTATTTCATCTGTTATAAAGTGATCCCACCAGCCTTTTACCTAATGGTTTTAGCAACAAAATAATGATGATTATTTTATTAGGGTTGCACAGTGATGTTTTTCTAATTATATCACCTCTTCAACATTTACTAGCTATGATTTGTCTATAAAACAGAACTTTCTCTCACCTGCTATTTGGTTCACTTGAAGTAAAGTCTGTGTAAGAAAAACATTCCCTTTAGCAGTTTTCAGATTAATGAGCTGGTGCATAAGCAGCTTCTCAAGGTGACCTGTGCATTGTTTTCCTTTTTCTAATGGCATATCATTATCAATTTATGAATTTTTATGTATGTCTGTTTCAACCATTGCAGTCTTTGCTCTTTTTAATACTAAACTTGTCTCATCTTTGATTATTGGAAGCTTCTTCTTTTCTTTTTTCTATATTTATCATGAAAAAGTTTTAAAGGAAAATGTAAAAGTTGAAGGAGTAGTAAAATGAAACCTGTACACTTATCTCCAAGATTCAGTGATTATCAAAATTTGGTCAAACTCACTGCAAAATCATTTTAAAACACAATGTTGAATCTTATATTTTTTCCCCTATGGTGTGCAACAGTTCCCATGCACAGCAGCTTCTTGGGTCAAGACTGGCCCTGGAATCTACTACTTGAGCTTAAATGCGTCACTGTTTATTACTTTTTCTACTCATGGAAAATTAGGTTTTCACTATTATAAATGCACGCTTCTGTAAACATCTCTGAGTCTGTTTCTCTATGCTTATGTAAGGGAGAATCTCTGGGTATATACCTGGAAATAGAATAGCTCTGTTGGGCATGTGCTCTATGCAACATTATTAGATGTTGCTAAATTGTTTGCTAAGGTAATTGTGCCCATTTATATTCTAGTTTTCCTCTTCTCTATATTTTTACTAATACTTGTTATTGTCAGATTTTAAATTTTTGCTAATCTACTGGGTTTAGAGGTTTATAATTTAAATTAGCATTTCTGTCTTAACTTAAAAAATATATTTATCTATTTTAAATAGAACAAAGGTGAATATTTTTAATGATAAAAGGTACAATTCACAAAGAAGATAGACATCATAACCATTAGGCACCTTAACAACAAAGAAACATACATAAAGTAAATATCAGAAGAAATAGAAAAGAAAAAATATATAATCATAGTAAGACATATGTACATTTCTCTGAGAATATTTTACCAAGTGCAGAAAAAATAAAAATAGGAGCATCTTGAATGATGCCATTAATAAGTTAAATAATAGATTTATATTTAATTAATTTATATTAACCATATCCTATAAAAATATATTAAAAATTTTGTATCTCATAGGTTGTTATTAGATGTCCATAGGACATTTAGAAAAACTGGCAAAAAGATAAACATTACAAAATTTCAAACAGTAGAATTATTTTTGTGTGTGTGTGATTCAGTTATACATATACACATATTTTTGAAATTATTTTCCATTATAAGATATTGATTATAGTTCCTGTGCTATACAGTAAACTTTTGTTGCTTGTTTAGTTTTTTAAGTTAGAAATCTAGCATTCTATTCCTACAAGTGGAATCAAAATGTCATACATTTTTTTACTTAGGCAAAAATTCATGTTTCTAAAATATATATTTTATACATATTATATATATGTATACAAAAGCTTTTCTACTGTGCTTGATAAAGGCTTGAGAAAGAACATCCCAAAAAAAGTGAAGAGATGGAGAAATTGGAGAAAATAAACTAAATGAAATGGAAGCACTGAATATGAAATAGAAAATGTGAAACAAACTAGATAAAAGTAAAGATCCTCATTAAGTCCATTGTTTTTAAACATGGCTGCTCATTAGAAACATATCTGGAGCTCTGTCAAAAAAAAAAAGCAGTACCTAGACATTTGTATTTTTCAGAAAATTCTAAGATAATTCTGATATGCATATGAAATTTAAGAAGTGATTACAGATTTTTCTGTTAGGTGGTTATTTTGGTGATATAGAATTCTATAATTTTTCTGTTGACCAATCATGGTACAATGGTATTAAGTGGGTGATAATTACATAATCACAATAGTAAAAGATATTTATCAGTTTTAACAATCAATAAGAGAAGGCAGTGGCACCCCACTCCAGTACTCTTGCCTGGAAAATGCCATGGTTGGAGGAGCCTGGTGGCCTGCAGACCATGGGGTCGCTAAGAGTTGGTCACGACTGAGCAACTTCACTTTCACTTTTTACTTTCATGCATTGGAGAAGGCAATGGCAACCCACTCCAGTGTTCTTGCCTGGAGAATCCTAGGGATGGCTGAGCCTCTCGTAGGCTGCCATCTCTGGGGTCACGCAGAGTCGGACACAACTGAAGTGACTTAGCAGCAGCAGCAGCCAGACAAAAAATAAAAGATAATTACAGTTGCAAGCCATAATGGAAACATGATTAACCTAACAATATAAAATAATTACATACAATTTGGGGGTCAAGCAGAGTGACGTGGTAAGTGGACGTGCATACATGTACATGTTTTCTTCTGCTCAGCCAGTCTGTGTCTTTTGGTTGGTGCATTTAATCCATTTACATTCAAGGTAATTTTTGATGTGTATGATCCTATTACAGTTGTCTTAATTAAAAATAAATGTTTTGAGGTTTGTTTTCTGTAGGTAAGGCTTTTCCTTCTCTTGTTTTCTGACTAGAGAAAACATTTGTTGTAAAGCTGGTTTGGTGGTGCTGAATTCTGTTAACTTGCTTGTCTGGAAAGCTTTTGATTTCTCCATCAAATCTGAACGAGAGTCTTGCTGGGTCAAGTATTCTTGGTTGTAGTTTCTTCCTTTTTCATCACTTTAAGTATATCATGCCATTCCCTTCTGGCTTGTAGAGTTTCTGTTGAGAAATCAGCTGATAGCCTGATGAGAATTCCCTTGTTTGTTATTTGTTGTTTTTAGTATTTTATCTCTGTCTTTAATTGTTGTCAGTTTGATTACTATGTGTCTTGGTGTACTCCTCGTTGGGTTTATCCTGGCTGGGACTCTCTGTACTTCCTGGACTTTGTTGATTATTTCCTTGCCCATGTTAGGGAAGTTTTCAACTATTATCTCTCTCCGAATATTTTCTCAGGTCCTTTCTCTCTCTCCTCCTTGTGGGATGTCTATAATGTGAATGTTGGTGCATTAAATGTTGTCCCAGAGGTCTCCTAGTCTGTCTTCATTTCTTTCATTCTTTTTTTTTCTGTATTCTGTTCTGTGGCAGTGATTTCCACCATTTTTTGTCCTCCAGATCATTTGTCCATGCTTCTGCCTCGGTTATTCTGCTATGGATTCCTTCTAATGTATTATTTATCTCTGCTTGTTTATTCTTTAGTTCTTCTAGGTCTTTGGTAAACATTTCTTGCATTATCTCAATCTTTGCCTCAATTCTTTTTCCAAGATCCTGAATCATACTCACTATCATTATTCTGAATTCTTTTTTTGGAAGGTTGCCCATCTCCACTTCATTTAGTTGTTTTTCTGGTGTTTTTATCTTGTCCTTTCATCTGGGACGTAACTTTCTGCTTTTTCATGCTGATTAACTTTCTATGGTATGGTTTTGGTTTTAGCCACAGTTCGCCCGAGGTAAGAGAAACCCAAGTAAGATGGTAGGTGTTGCAAAGAGGGATCAGAGAGCAGACACACTGAAACCATACTCACAGAAACCTAATCAATCTAATCACACTAGGACCACAGCCTTGTCTAACTCAATGAAACTAAGCCATGCCTGGGGGGCCAACCAAGAGGGGCAGGTCATGGTGGAAAGGTCTGACAGAACGTGGTCCACTGGAGAAGGGAATGGCAAACCACTTCAGTATTCTTGCCTTGAGAACCCCATGAACAGTATGAAAAGGCAAAATGATAGGATACTGAAAGAGGAACTCCCCAGGTCAGTAGGTGCCCAATATGCCACTGGAGATCAGTGGAGAAATAACTCCAGAAAGAATGAAGGGATGGAGCCAAAGCAAAAACAATACCCAGCTGTGGATGTGACTGGTGATAGAAGCAAGGTCCGATGCTGTAAAGAGCAATATTGCATAGGAACCTGGAATGTCAGGTCCATCCATCAAGGCAAATTGGAAGTGGTCAAACAAGAGATGGCAAGAGTGAACGTCGACATTCTAGGAATGAGTGAACTAAAATGGACTGGAATGGGTGAATTTAACTCAGATGACCATTATATCTACTACTGCAGGCAGGAATCCCTCAGAAGAAATGGAGTAGCCATCATGGTCAACAAAAGAGTCCGAAATGCAGTACTTGGATGCAATCTCAAAAACGACAGAATGATCTCTGTTCGTTTCCAAGGCAAACCATTCAATATCACAGTTATCCAAGTTTATGCCCTAACCAGTAATGCTGAAGAAGCTGAAGTTGAACGGTTCTATGAAGACGTATAAGACCTTTTAGAACTAACACCCAAAAGATGTCCTTTTCATTATAGGGGACTGGAATGCAAAAGTAGGAAGTCAAGAAACACCTGGAGTAACAGGCAAATTTGGCCTTGGAATGCGGAATGAAGCAGGGCAAAGACTAGAGTTTTGCCAAGAAAATGCACTGGTCATAGCAAAACACCCTCTTCCAACAACACAAGAGAAGACTCTACACATGGACATCACCAGATGGTCAACACCGAAATCAGATTGATTATATTCTTTGCAGCCAAAGATGGAGAAGCTCTATACAGTCAGCAAAAACAAGACCAGGAGCTGACTGTGGCTCAGATCATGAACTCCTTATTACCAAATTAAGACTTAAATTGAAGAAAGTAGGGGAAACTACTAGACCATTCAGGTATGACCTAAATCAAATCCCTTATGATTATACAGTGGAAGTGAGAAATAGATTTAAGGGCCTAGATCTGATAGATAGAGTGCCTGATGACTATGGAATGAGGTTCGTGACATTGTACAGGAGACAGGGATCAAGACCATTCCATGGAAAAGAAATGCAAAAAAGCAAAATGGCTGTCTGAGGAGGCCTTACAAATAGCTGTGAAAAGAAGAGAAGCAAAAAGCAAAGGAGAAAAGGAAAGATATAGCATCTGAATGCCGAGTTCCAAGAATAGCAAGAAGAGATAAGAAAGCAGTGATCAATGCAATGAATAAGAGAGAGAGAGAGATATAAGCATCAAGCAGAGAAGCCAGAAGTAAAAGATTTCAAAGTGGCCAGAAAAGAATCCAGAATATCTAGGACAGAAATTTAGAGATATATTTCATGCAAAGATGGGCTCGATAAAGGACAGAAATGGTATGGACCTAACAGAAGAAGAAGATATTAAGAAGAGGTGGAAAGAATACACAGAAGAACTGTACAAAAAAGATCTTCATGACCCAGATAATCATGATGATGTGATCACTCACCTAGAGCCAGACATTGGAAAGTGAAGTCAAGTCGGCCTTAGAAAGCATCATTATGAACAAAGCTAGTGGAGGTGATGGAATTCCAGTTGAGCTGTTTCAAATCCTGAAAGATGATGCTGTGAAAGTGATGCACTCAATATGCCAGCAAATTTGGAAACCTCAGCAGTGGCCACAGGACTGGAAAAGGTCACTTTTCATTCCAATCCCAAAGAAAGGCAATGCCAAAGAATGCTCAAACTACTGCACAATTGCATTCATCTCACATGCTAGTAAAGTAATGCTCAAATTTCTCCAAGCCAGGCTTCAGCAATATGTGAAACTGTGAACTCCCTGATGTTCAAGCTGGTTTTAGAAAAAGCAGAGGAACCAGAGATCAAATTGCCAACATCCACTGGATCATGGAAAAAGCAAGAGATTTCCAGAAAAAACATCTATTTCTGCTTTATTGACTGTGCCAAAGCCTTTGACTCTGTGGATCACAATAAACTGTGGAAAATTCTAAAAGATGGGAATACCAGACCACCTAACCTGCCTCTTGAGAAAAACCGTATGCAGGTCAGGAAGCAACAGTTAGAAATGGATGTGGAACAACAGATTGGTTCCAAATAGGAAAAGGAGAGTACATCAAGGCTGTATATTGTCACCGTGCTTATTTAACTTCTATGCAGAGTACATCATGAGAAACGCTGGACTGGAAGAAACACAAGCTGGAATCAAGATTGCCAGGAGAAATATCAATAACCTCAGATATGCAGATGACACAACCCTTATGGCAGCAAGTGAAGAGGAGCTAAAGAGACTCTTGGTGAAAGTGAAAGAGGAGAGCGAAAAAGTTGGCTTAAAGCTCAACATTCAGAAAACGAAGATCATGGCATCTGGTCCCATCACTTCATGGGAAATAGATGGGGAAACAGTGGAAACAGTGTCAGACTTTATTTTTGGGGCTCCAAAATCACTGCAGGTGGTGATTGCAGCCATGAAATTAAAAGACACTTACTCCTTGGAAGAAAAGTATGACCAACCTAGATAGCATATTCAAAAGCAGAGACATTACTTTGCCAACTAAGGTCCGTCTAGTCAAGGCTATGGTTTGTCCTGTGGTCATGTATGGATGTGAGAGTTAGACTGTGAAGAAAGCTGAGCGCCGAAGAATTGATGCGTTTGAACTGTGGTGTTGGAGAAGACTGTTGAGAGTCCCTTGGACTGGAAGGAGATCCAACAAGTCCATTCTGAAGGAGATCACCCTGGGATTTCTTTGGAAGGAATGATGCTAAAGCTGAAGCTCCAGTACTTTGGTCACCTCATGCGAAGAGTTGACTCATTGGAAAAGACTGTGATGCTGGGAGGGATTGGGGGCAAGAGGAGAAGGGGACGACCAAGGTGAGATGGCTGGATGGCATCACGGATTCAATGGACGTGAGTCTGAGTGAACCCCGGGAGTGGTGATGGACAGGGAGGCCTGGTGTGCTGCGATTCATGGGGTCACAAAGAGTTGGACACGACTGAGCCACTGAACTGAACTGAACTGAAAAATAATTAATAATCATGGTTATGTTACCTTCCTGGGGTATATTTATGTATTGGGGCTAAAATCTGAAAATGTCAGTATAGCAATATTCTTAAAATATCTAAAATTCACATGTAAGATATTTTCCCTTATATAACAAGCTATATTCTGAACAAATAATTTATATTTTCTCCATTAAAACCTTATATTTTCAGTGTTCCTAGGGAGAATAGAAATTCTCCTTTGAGTAAAGTGCCAAATGTAATTCTGTAGTACTTTGTAATTAAAGAAAAATTTCAATGAGTTTACCTTTTTGGAAATAATACTGTATTTTAAAACATCAAATTGAGTTTACAGCAAAGCAGAAGAGAATTCAGAATATAAATTACCATGTGGGTAAGAGTAAGTAGGAAAAACTAAGTCAAAAGGTAATTAATAACTTTCAGTGAAAAGACAAATATAATTTGAAGGCCCCAAATTACTTTGTTTATAAGAATTATGTCTACCAATTCTTACTATATTAAAAATTTGTAAATAAGAAAATGTTTAAATAATTATTTTTATTTAATAATAAGCTCCAATATTTGGGCCACCTAATGCAAAGAGCTGACTTGTTGGAAAAGACCCTGATGTTGGGAAAGAATGAGGGCAAAAGGAGAAGGGGATGACAGAAGATGAGATGATTAGATAGCATCATTGACTCAATGGACATGAATTTGAGCAAACTCTGGGAGAGAGTGAATTACAAGGAAGCTTGGTGTGCTGCAGTCCATGGGGTTTCAAACAGTTGGACATGACTTAGCAACTGAACAGCAATAATAAAATAAACCCATGGCATAATCATTTAACAGCTAATAGGAAAAACCATAACATTAAAAAAAATAACTATCAGTTTCAAAGAAAAATTAATTTTTGAAATTATTGAATTGTTTTCTGTTTTTTCAAACCTATGTAATGAACAGCTTAATATGAGACAGCTGGATTATTTCATTTGCTTCTATATATCTATTGTAACAGACTTATGTTAGTATGAGGTGAAAATCCCACCTCACACACATATTTATAGTTTGTCCTCTGCCAACGTTTAGAGAATTACCACACTAGGTTATAATATCATCAAATTTGGAGAAACTTAGCTCATTGTTTTATGTCCAAAATTTTTTAATTAGAACAGTTTAAGGCCCACAAGATGAATTTTTCAAGGGCATACAATTTCTATAGGGCTAGATTTTTAGAGGTCAGATACTATAATATTTTCTCCAGTGCTCTTTTTAAAATAACACAGAGACCAGTGTAGACTGTTCCTTCTTTTCTTTAATTTTTTAATTTTTTTTTTACTTTATTTTACTTTACAATACTGTATTGGTTTTGCCATACATTGACATGAATCCACCACAGGTGTACATAAGTTCCCAAACATGAACCTCCCTCCCACCTCCCACCCCATATCATTTCTCTGGATCATCCCCGTGCACCAGCCCCAAGCATCCTGTATCCTGCATCAAACATAGACTGATGATTCGTTTCTTACATGATAGTATACATGTTTCAATGCCATTCTCCCAAATCATCCCACCCTCTCCTTTCCCCTCAGAGTCTAAAAGTCTGCTTTACTCATCTGTGTCTCTTTTGCTGTCTCGCATACAGGGTCATCATTACCATCTTTCTAAATTCCATATATATGTGTTAGTATACTGTAATGGTGTTTTTCTTTCTGGCTTACTTCACTCTGTATAATAGGCTCCAGTTTCATCCATCTCATCAGAACTGATTCAAATGTATTCTTTTTAATGGCTAAGTAATACTCCATTGTGTATATGTACCACAGCTTTCTTATCCATTTATCTGCTGATGGACATCTAGGTTGTTTCCATGGCCTGGCTATTATAAACAGTGCTGCTATGAACATTGGGGTACATGTGTCTCTTAGATTGTTCCTTCTTTATCTAATTAATAAATACTATAATTTCACAAACTACAAGATTACCAGTGCTCATTGAGCTTTTCCACTTTACCTCACAAAATTAGAAGTCACTCTTTAATCTTGCAAGTGAGATTACTTTTGACCTCCAAACTGGATTTTTACATTTTATTACCTTTCCTTCCTTTCAATAAAGCACATTAAACTTATTCACTGTAGTAGTCCACTGCCCTGTCTGGCATTCACTCCATTGGCATTCCAGAACCTTTCTTCCATTGTTTTGAATGACTGAATTGTTAACATTCAGTTCAGTTCAGTCGCTCAGTCCTGTCTGATGCTTTGCGAGCCCATGAATCATAGCACGCCAGGCCTCCCTGTCCATCACCATCTCCCGGAGTTCACTCAGACTCACATCCATCAAGTCAGTGGTGCCATTCAGCCATCTCATCCTTGGTCGTCCCCTTCTCCTCCTGCCCCCAATCCCTCCCAGCATCCGAGTCTTTTCAAATGGGTCAACTCTTCTCGTGGAGTAGCCAAAGTACTGGAGCTTCAGCTGTAGCATCATTCTTTCTAAAGAAATCCCAGGGTTGATCTCTTTCAGAATGGACTGGTTGGATCTCCTTCCAGTCCAAGGGACTCTCAACAGTCTTCTCCAACACCACAGTTCAAAAGCATCAATTCTTCAGCGCTCAGCCTTCTTCACAGTCCAACTTTCACATCTGTACATGACCACAGGAAAAACCATAGCCTTGACTAGACAGGCCTTAGTCGGCAAAGTATTGTTTCTGCTTTTGAATATGCTATCTAGGTTGGTCATAACTTTTCTTCCAAGGAGTAAGCGTCTTTTAATTTCATGGCTGCAATCACCATCTGCAGTGATTTTGGAGTCCGCAAAAATAAAATCTGACACTGTTTCCACTGTTTCCCCATCTATTTCCCATGAAGTGATGGGACCAGATGCCATGATCTTCGTTTTCTGAATGTTGAGCTTTAAGCCAACTTTTTCGCTCTCCTCTTTCACTTTCATCAAGAGGCTTTTTAGCTCCTCTTCACTTGCTGCCATAAGGGTTGTGTCATCTGCATATCTGAGGTTATTGATGTTTCTCCCAGCAATCTTGATTCCAGCTTGTGTTTCTTCCAGTCCAGCGTTCCTCATGATGTACTCTGCATATATAGCAATATTAAAATATTTATCATAGGCACATCTGAAACTGATGTCTGAGATGAATGCATCACATCCAGTCACAGTATAACAAAATGAAGGAGATACAGCAAAAAGAATTAATTTAATAACTAAAAATAATTATGTTTAGGTACATAGTCTTTGGTAGATAATGAGTAAAAGTTTTTTTTTTTTTAATACCAAATTTATTAACCATAATGACTCTATGATGCAAAAATTTATTTCTCATTAATTTTCTGGGTGAGGATACTGAAAAAGAGAAGAAAGTAGCTTGTCTATGATTATGATATAAGATAAATCTACAAATCAAAATCATGATATTAAATCTGACTATATAACCAACCAATGTACCAATATACTAAATTATTTCATAAAAGAAAAATGAGTATTTTTTAATGACCTGTGTATACCTTGTGTATCATCTTTATTCATTTTTCAATGAGTTCATATTAATTTATTTAGATTGTCCATCAAAAACTGCACTGCACATGTCTCCATCTGTTCTGTGTCACCACTGAAAATAATATTACACAGTCTAGCGATATTTCAACATTTAGAACCAGCAAGAAACTTGATAGAATTCCAGAGGATGCATTAATGAAAACCTCTTGTGTTAATTTTTTTTAATAATGTGATGGTTTAGTCAACTTAGAAACACTGAGATTTAGATAATAATATGAGAATAGATAGCAAATTGTACACACTGTAAGATATTCATTTGGGGAATTAATTTACAATATTGAAAACATAACTACAGCCTGATTGAAATACATTTTTCTCTTAAGGACATTTAACTTTAATTTATTAATTTCAATTCTCATTACATTCAATGCTCATTACATCCTTTTTCTGGAGGAAATAAGATTTGAAGTGACTTACATTGTATTTAATTTTTATAGAGAAATTATAGATTTACTTAAATCCATTGTTCTTTCTCTCCAGTTTCTATTTTAAGTTGATAGTATTTGGAAGAAAAAAAATATGACACAGTTGCAAATCAGTCCCTGAATGATGAGAGCTTATTTAAAATATCATGAGAAGTGTATCTACAGTGAAAGCTTTAGTTTTCATGAAATTAGTAATGTGCTTGTGAATCACAGGGAAAAAGTAATACCATATCTGCATTTATAACTATCTTACTGTGATTTCTTCTTGCAGCTAATACTGATAATGTAGTTAATTATGTATTATTTTGCAGGTGAATTTATTTACAAGACATTAGAGAATACATAAAAAATAAAAACAAACGTATTTCTTAAATTGTTGTTATCCCACTACCTGCACTTCTATGTGCTACACATATGTAAAATGACTTAATTAGGCAATGTACTTTGCCTCTTCCACTGAGTAAAGAACTTTTTTGAGTAAGTCATCATGTTGGCACTTGACTGTTGATTCTTACACATATTGGCTTTCTTATATCTTGTTAGGGATAATATGTAGGTATGTGTATACACACAAAAATTGATATGCAGTGTAGTACATAATGAGTGTTACTGACATTAAGAATGAAGTATAGCAAAACTAAAATGACTGGATTTATTTGGTGGTGAAAGTAAAGCCCAATACTATAAAGAACAATATTTCATAGGAACCTAAGAATGTTAGATCCATGAATCAAAATAAATTGGACATGGTCAAGCAGGAGATGGCAAGGAGACATCAACATCTTAGGAATTAGTGAATTAAAATGGATGGGAATGGGTGGATTTAATTCAGATTATCATTACATGTACTACTGTGGCAAGAATCATTGAGAAGAAATGGAGTAGCCCTCATAATCAATAAAATAGTCCAAAATGTAGTACTTGGGTACAGTCTCAAAAACAACAAAATGATCTCCCTTTGTTTCCAGGGCAAACCATTCAATATCACAGTAATCCAAGTCTTTGACCCAACCACTGATGCCAAAGAAGCTGAAGCTGGAATGGCTCTATGAAGACCTATAAGACCTTCTAGAGCCAACACCATAAAAAAAAAATCTCATTTTCACCATAGGGGACTTGAATGAAAAAGTAGGAAGTCAAGAGATCCCCAGAAGAACAGGCAGGCTTGACCTTGTAATACAAGTGAATCAGGGCAATGGCTAACAGAGTCTTGTCAAGAGAATATGCTAGTCATAGCAAACACCCTTTTCCAATAACCAAAACGATAATTCTACACATAGACATCACTAGATGGTCACTACTGAAATCAGTTTGATTGTGTTCTTTGCAGCCAAAGATGGAGAAGTTCTATATAATCAGCAAAAATAAGACCTCAGCTGTTCTTAGTCACTAAGTGATGTCCAACTCTTTGCAACCCATGGACTGTAGCCCACCAGATTTCTCTGTCCATATGGATTCTCCAGGCAAGAATACTGGAGGGGTTACCATGTTCTCCTCCAGGGGATCTTCCCAACCCAGGGATTGAACTCAGGTCTCCCACATTGCAGGCAGATTCTTTACCATCTGAGCCACCGTGGCTCAAATCATGAGCTCCTTATTGCGAGATTCAGGCTTAAATTGAAGTAGGGAAAACCAGTAGGCCATTCAGGTATGACCTAAATCAAATATCTTTTGACTATACAGGGGAGGTGACTAATAGATTCAAAGGATTAGATATGGTAGACAGAGTGCCTGAAGAACTATGGATGGAGATCTGTAACATTTCACAGGAGGCAGTGACCAAAACCAACCCAAATGAAAAGAAAAAGAAGTGCAAGAAGGCGAAGTGGTTGTCTGAGAAGGCTTTACAAGTAGCTGAGGAAAGAAGAGAAGTGAAAGGGAAAAGAAAAAGATACACCCAACTGAATGAAAGCAAGGAGAGATAAGAAGGCCTTCTTAAATGAACAATGCAAAGAAATAGAGGAAAGCAATAGGATAGGAAAGACTAGAGATCTCTTCAAGAAAATTAGAGATACCAAGGGAATATTGCATACAAAGATGGGCACAACAAAGAACAGAAACAGAAAGGGCTTATCAGAAGGGGTAAGGGTTTAACAGAAGCAGAAGAGATTAAGAGGTGATGTGAATTCCCAGACTGACTGACTGACTGACTGAAGTCGCTCAGTCGTGCCCGACTCTTTGCGACCCCACAGACTGTAGCCTACCAGGCTCTTCTGTCCATGGGATTCTCCAGACAATAGTACTGGAGTGGATTGCCATTTCCTTCTCGAGGGGATCTTCCCAACCCAGGGCTCGAACCCAGGTGTCCTGCATTGTAGACAGACGCTTTACTGTCTGAGCCACCAGGGAAGTCTATTCACAGAAGAACTATACAAAAAGAGGTCTTAATGACCTGGATAACCACAGTGGTGTGGTCACTCACCTAGAGCCAGATATCCTGTGATGTGAAGTCTAGTGGCCTTAGGAAGCATTACTATGAACAAAGCTATTGCAATTGATGAAATCCCAGGTGAGCTATTTAAAATCTTAAAAGATGATGTTGCTAAAGTGCTGCACTCAATATGTCAGCAAATTTGGAAAATTAAGCTGTGGCCACAGGACTGGAAAATGTCTATTTTCATTCCAATTGCAAAGTAGGGCAATGCTGAAGAATGTTCAAATTACAGTAAAATTGTGCTCATTTCACATTCTAGCAAAGTTATGCTCAAAATCTTTCAAGGTATATTTTAGCAGTATACAAACTGAGAACTTCCCATGTATAAGTTGAGTTGCGAAGAGGCATAGGAACCAGAGATTAAATTGCCAACATTTGTTGGATCATGGAGAAAGCAAGGGAGTCCAGATAAAGGAATGACTGTTGCTTTGGCCACCTGATGCAAAGAGACAGTTCATTGAAAAATACATTGATGAAGGCAAATGGGAAGGGGGTGGCACAGAATGAGATGGTTAGCTAGCTTCACTGACTCAATAAACATGTGAAGTGAAGTGAAGTAGTTCAGTTGTGCCTGACTCTTTATGACCCCATGGACAGTAGCCTGCACCAAGCTCTTCTATCCATGGGATTTTCCAGGCAAGAGTACTGGAGTGGGTTGCCATTTCCTTCTCCAGGGAATCTTCCTGACCCAGGGATTGAACCCAGGTCTCCCGCATTGTAGGCAGATGCTTTACCATCTGAGCCACCAGAGAAGTCCATGAACATGAAATTGAGCAAATTCCAGGAGATAATGGAGGACAGAAAATTTCTAAGAGCTAAAGTGTTCAGAAAATGATTTAAAAAGCTATAGGCAGCCCTTGTTGAGAACTGAGAAAACGTATGACATTCTTGGAGGAATAAATGACATAAGTAAAACTATGAAAATAGATTTAGGAAATAAATAGTAGACAGGATTAAAAAGTAGGGAAAACAGAGGAAAGCCCTATCTCCTTTTTTCTTTCATAATAAACATAGATTAACATTCTTCATCTGATCTTCAACCTGATGTTGTTTTTGTAAACAGTATATTCTGAGGTTTCTAATTTCTATTTTTTTTTTCTAATTTCTTGGTATGTAGTCATCCTCCATACTTATAAGCATTCAATGATTTAGGACTTACTTGACATTTTAGCTCTTAGAATATAGTATGATTTTGTAGTCCTTGTCAGAGGATTTAGGCAGTTATATGATTTTGTGCATCGACTAATGGAAAATCCTAGTTTTCCAAGCCATAAAGAAGCACACAATTAATAAATAAGTAATTCTGTTTAGTAGATGACAAGCAGAGACAAGAGAATACCCAATTCCACTGTGTGTGCACAGACCACAAAAATGCATCTACATAAACATATATAGTCACATTCACATAAATATTTTTAGTTCATATATTATATATAGGTCTAAACCGTCCATATTTGCTTTTCCAATTCAATTAGTATAAATTTACATCATTACTTTAAATAAATCTGAACTCTAATTTATGAATATAAATAATTTTTAAATTCTATTCAAATAAACATTATACATTTCTTATCTTCCATATTATAAACGTTACTGAAATAAACAAACTTTTGCATTGTAGTTTGAATCTTTATATCATAATTTTCCTAAGGTAAATTGTTAGAACAATTTGCCATGCCAAAGTGTTAGATTATTTATATTTTAAAAATATATTACAAAATTTGTTTCTCAAAAACTGTCATTTATTATGTACAGGAGTACAATTTTATTTCAGCCTCACTAAGAGTGACTAAACTTGTTCATTAGCATTATTTACCTGAAAAGAAATTGTTAAAATATCAAAATGCTGTCTTAAATATACCATCAATTATTTTATCACAATATTGTTTATACTGCTTATAGAATGGAAGAAGCTTAAAGATCAACATTATAGAATTGGATACAGCATTTTCAATGCAGACATAAAATGGAATATTATGCAGTCAATAAAAATTATAGCTCTGCAGCATATTAATGTTAATAAACTTTCTCATATAAATGGAAAAATGATTAGCCAAGTTATCTTCTATGGATGCATCAATATCTATGTATTACTAGTGTATATCTGCATACCATATATGAAAGCATATGTGCATGCTAACTCGCTTCAGTCATTTTCAACTCTTTGTGACCCCATGGACTGTAGCCTGCCAGGTTCCTCTGTCCATAGGATTTTCCAGGCAAGAATACTGGAGTGGGTTGCCATTTTCTTCTCCAGGGAATCTTTCCAATCCAGGGATCAAATCCACATCTCCTCCATTGGCAGGTGTATTCTTTACCATTGAGCCACCAGAGAAGCCCCTTTAGGTAAGCCTTTGTATATTACTTCCAGCTTTTCCTGAGGGACCTCAGCCCTGTGGGTCCAGTGAAATATTTTCATCATTTGGTCCCTCAGACTTGACAATGGCACTGACTCCTTGCTGTTGAAAATTTCTGGGTTTCTAATTGGTCTCTTGCATCTTTTAAATCCATGAAAGTTTTTCATACATTTGAGTGGTAATTAGTTTAACAAGTAATTGAATGATGTCTAGATGGTACAAGTATGTGAAAAAAATCATCAAATTATTTTGCTGCTGACATGCAGGATGCAAATAATCACTATTCATATACATATATATGTATATATATATATATATATATGAACATATGTATGTGAGTAAAATATATTGATGAACATATATATGTGGATACTTCATATATATTTATTTTAGTAAAGAAGCATTGGTATTCATATTGCAATTATTCTTTGTACCAATAGAAAATAATTTCACATAATACTGTAGAGTGTATTGTCCCTTGAAGTATTTGTTTCTGTATGCCTTCTGAAGAATCTCATTACGCTGCTAGCTCATCAAAGACCATCTTTTTAAAAATTTTTATTGGAGTGTAGTTCATTTTCAGTGTTGTGTTAGGCTCAGGTGTACTTCAAAGTGAATCAGTTATATATATATACATTTACATATACCAACTCTTTTTTAGATTCTTTTCCCATATAGGCCATTACATAGTATTGAGTAGCATGCCCTGTGCTATATGGTAGGTTCTTATTAGTTATCTATTTTATATACAGCAGTGTGTATATATCAATTCTAATCTCCCAGTGTATCCCTCCTCTCTATAGTTTTTTGACAAAAGCTAGTATATGATTCTGCAAAATGTGAGGATTGCATTCATTTAGAACTATACTTGAAATATTTTTGCTGGTTTCTTTTTTTGTTATTTTTTATTACAGCATGTAAGAGTTCTATTAGTTTCCTATTTGGAGGGGGAAACAAAAGTCTGCCTGTGATTGCCTTTTCAAGTAAACATTACTATGGTATTTTCCCCAGGACA
>NW_017211582.1:0-17597 GCF_001704415.2 Capra hircus
AGAGCCTGAGGGGGCCAGCGTCTGGACTGGCAGCTAATGCCATTTGGGGCTTTTCTCACGTGGAGCCTAAGGCCCGCACTTCCGCGGGGAAACCCCAGCGTTAGTGCCCTGGAGATACGGCCAAGGGGACAGTGTACCTCCTACTGTGGGGAAGGAGGTACTGTTTTCCCTGCACTGGTTCGACTTTCACGCTGAGGATCGACTCACACCATGGGTGGCACGTGGAAAAGCCCTGTGGGAAAGCCTCATGGGAAAGACTCGAGGGAAAGCCACAGATCCCCTTGATCCACTCGACGGGAAGCGTGCCACTTCTGCTACAGCTCGGAGGAAAGCGCACGTGCATGTCCCACTCGAGACGAGGACTGACTCCCCTGGGGAGACTCTAGAAGTAGCCCAAGATCCATGTCAGCACTGGAGAGGAAACCTCAGTTTCCGGCACCGACTCCACACAAGGTCTTAGGCCCCGGCATCGACGGAGAGGAATCCCGAGAGGACCCCGAGCTACTCGCATGGGACTGGCCTTTCCTGAGGCCACCAGAGGGGACCCTGACGTCCCCGTCGTAAGTCGAGAGCACCTGCCGCAACTTGAGAAAATCCAGGAGGTCTCCCTCCAGGCGAGATGAGGCCCATTTCCGCTGAGATCGTCTCGAGGCTAATCACACCTAAACTCTGGAACTTCCAAAGGGTCCTTCACACCCTTGTTGCAACTCAAGAAGTTCCCGACATACCGTCTCCACTCGAGAGGAAGCACAGAGTCCCGCCAACATCCAAGGACCCCGTTTCCACCTCCTAGCTCGAGAGGAGGGATCCTTTCCCTGCGTGGAGGGAAAGAATTCCCGGCGTTCCCGTCGCATCTCAAGAGGAGGCCTCTCCACAGGAAAGGCGAGAGAAACTCCAGGGTCGTGCCACCATTCCAGAGTCCCCAGATGTCTCAGTCCATTCCAGGGAAACCTGTTTTCCCTGCACTGCCTCGACTTTCAAGCCGAGGATCGACTCACACCACGTTGGCACGTGGGACAGCCCTGTGGGAAAGACTCGTGGAAAGCCTCGTGGGAAAGCCTCGAGGGAAAGCCCAGATCCCTTGATCCACTCGACGGGAACGTGCCACTGCTGCTACAGCTCGGGAGGAAAGCGCACGTGCATGCCCCACTCGAGACGAGGACTGACTCCCCTGGGGAGACTCCAGATGTACCCAAGATCCATGTCAGCACTGGAGAGGAAACCTCAGGTTCCGGCACCGACTCCACACAAGGTCTTAGGCCCCGGCATCGACGGGAGAGGAATCCCGAGAGGCCCCGAGGAACTCGCATGGGGACTGGCCTTTCCTGAGGCCACCAGAGCGGGTTGTCTTGAGTTGTATAAGCAAACCTGTTCCTTCCAAATAGAGGCTTGCAAACACACCCGCGGTGGTTGCCTCTTCTTCCCCGAAGAAGTCTTTCTTTCCCCACATGCTGCGAACTCCCTGTCCCAACCTCCAAGAATAGCGCTTCTTGCCATTCCTTTCTTAGAGGCAGTTATCCCTGAGCTTGGGGCCGTAGGGAGTAGCCCCACACTCACAGGGAAAGGCAAAGACTCCTCCATACATCCCCTCTATCCCTTTGCTCTGGAGGAGAGCTCTAGTGAGCCTAGGTCTTTCAGGAAAATTCTTGGCTTGGACAGGATCTCACCCTGTTTGTGAACCTGCATACCCAACCACGGGCCACAGAGCACCTGTTTCAGTAAAGTGGGCCCTGAAAGTGTGCAGCCTAGCAAGAGCTTGAAAATCCATTCATTTGCTGTTTTTGTACCTCTGACAGAGCGAGCTTTGCTCCACCCTTTGGCAGTGAGGAGAAAAGAGGCATGACACCTCCCCAAGGGGACATGGGGCCTACTTCGAGAGGAAAGGCCCCTTGTGGAGTTGAGGCCAGGAAGGCGCACAGTCGTGTCAAACACACTCCCACTGCGGCTTCTTATGGCTATCAGCTAGGAATGTCTTTGCAATGATCACAAAGGAAGGGGAGATACAGGGCCTACCTCAGGACCTTCCGTGCTCTGAGCAAATCTGGAGGTCTACCGTTGTTGGTCAAGGTCAAGGTCAAGTTCAAGTCAGTCAAGTTCAAGTTCAAGTATCAAGTTCAAGTCAGGTGAAGGTCAAGTTCAAGGTCAAGGTCAAGGTCAAGGTCAAGTTCAGGTCCAAGGTCAAGTTCAAGGCGAAGGCAAGGCAAGGTAAGCCAAGTCCAAGGCAAGGGCAAGGGCAACGCCAAGGCAAGGCCAGGCCCAGGCCAAGGCAAAGGCCAACGCCCCCAAGCGAAGCCCAAACCCGTAACGCCTGACAGAAGGCAGAAGCACTAGGCCCCTGTGCAGAGGAACCACTGAAGGCAGCAAGGCCACAGAGCTCCCGACTCCCATTCCCACAGGAAGATGTGAGGATAAAGGGCCTCATCCCAAAACAGCACCCGCTCCAACCACCTCCCAACCCGGCCCACGCCCCCTCAGCGCGCCCCTGAAACAACACTGTCTTCCCAGAAAAGAGAACGGAGAAGCCATGTGTGTGCCAAAGGAGCAAGATGAACGAACGATGCCACGCCCTCCGACTTTGGCACACCTGACGCCTAGGAACCCGGGCCGGGAGATGGGTCCCCACCGTACTCGGACGGGGGGGTCGACACGTTGGCGAGAGCCTTTGCCCGGGCCACCGCAAATCCCTGAGACGTGATCCGACCCCAGGGACCGAGGGCAAACGTACCGCTTGAGTGCTGGAGGAGCCGACAAAGCCATGGTGGGAGAGGCACACGGGCACGCTGCAGACTGCTGGCCGATCGGTGGGACCAGCAGCTCAGGACTCTGGAGAGCGGAGGCGGCTCGCCATTGACGTCAATAGGGTTTGGGTGGGTAGATGGAGGGTGCGCCCTGGCCTCTTTCCAAGCAGAGACCTGGACGGAGTCCCGTGGAGCGAGTGGGCTTTTCCGGGCATGGCTGTGGCCGGACTGCCAAGATCCTCGTCGGGGTGGGCGGGCACTTCGGGGCTTTGTTTGTGGCCCTGCCTCGCCGAGGGGGGTGGGATCAACCAGGGTGGATCAATCAGGGCCCTCAGCAGTGCAAGGGAGCTCACACCTAGGAACGCCCTAGGTCCCTTTGAACTGGCCGCCCACGCCCCTTCCCAGCCTGCCTTGCTCTGGGTTTCCCGCCTTTCACATTCCACAAGTCCCTGGGCCTTGACTGTTCCCCGCTGGGTCATCCAAGGCATTCCAGGACACCGGACGCTCTCTCCAGCGCCTCCACCTAGATCCCTCGCTGTCCTCGCCTCCGTTTCCCCCCTGCCCCTCCAACCCTCCGTGGGCTCTTGGCATCCTTTCCCTACAGCAGTCCAGAGCGCACCCCCGAGGGCTGTGAGTTGCCTGGAGCCAAGGCTCAGCCAGAGACCTGAGGGGCCAGCCTCTGGACTGACAGCTAATGCCATTTGGGGCTTTGCTCATTGTGGAGCCTGAGGCCCGCAACTCCACTGGGCAACCCTCCAGCGCGAGTGCCCTGGAGAAACCCGCCAAGGGGACAGTGTACCCCTACTGTGGGGAAGGAGGTTCCTGTTTTCTCTGCACTGCTTCGACTTAACGCCGAGGATCGACTCACACAATGGTGGCACGTGGAATAGCACTGTGGAAAGCCCAGGGAAAGACTCGAGGAAACCACAGATCCCTTGATCCACGAGACGGGAAGCGTGACACTGCTGTATAGCTCGGAGGAAAGCGCACGTGCATGCCCCTACTCGAGACGAGGACTGACGCCCCTTGGGAGACTCCAGAATTACGCCAAGATCCATGTCAGTACTGGAGAGGAATCCTCAGGTTCCGGCCCGACTCCACACAAGGTCTTTGCCCCGCATCGAAGGGAGAGGAATCCTGAGAGCCCTGTAGCAACTCGCATGGGACTGGCCTTTCCTGAGGTCACCAGAGCGGGTCCCTGAGGTCTCCGTTGTAACTCGAGAGCACCTGCCGCAACTCGAGAAAATCCAAGAGGTTCTCCCTCCAGGCGAGATGAGCCATTTCCGCTCAGGCGTCTCGAGGCTAAGAACAACTAACCTCTGGAATGTCGAAAGTGTCCTTCACAACCTAGTTGCAAGTCAAGAAGTTCTCCGACATACCGTCTCCACTCGAGAGGAAGCACGAGGGTCCGCCCGCTTCCAGAGGAGCCCCGTTTCCGCCTCGCAGCTGGACATGAGGGTCCTTTCCTGCTTGTTCGGGAAAGAATTCCGGCATTCCCATCGCATCTCAAGAGGAGGCACTCTCCACAGAAATGCGAGAGGAATTCCAGGGTCGTGTCACCATTCAAGAGGCCCTCAGATGCCTCATTTCATTCCAGAGGAACCTGTTTTCCTGCAATGCCTCGGCTTTGACGCGAGGATCGATCCACCACGGTGGCACTTGGGACAGCCTGTGGGAAAGCATCGTGGGAAGCTCGTGGAAGCTGGAGGGAATCCACAATCCTTGATCCACGCGAAGGGAAGCATGACACTGCTGCTACAGCTCGGAAGGAAAGTGCAGGTGCATGAGCCCACTCGAGACGAGACTGTCTCCCCTGTGGAGACTGCAGAAGTACTCAAGATCCATGTCAGCACTGCAGAGGCATCCTCAGGCTCCGGCCCGACTCCACACAAGGTGTTAGGCCCAGCATCGACGGGAGAGAAATCCGGAGTGTCCCCTAGCAACTCGCATGGGGACTGGCCTTTCCTGATGACACCATACGGGTCCCGGAGGGCCCGTCATAAGTCGAGAGCACCTGCCGCAACTCGAGAAAATCCAGGAGGTTCTCCCCTCAGTCGAATTAGGCCCATTTCCGCTGAGGCGTCTCGAGGCTATAACATCTAACCTCTGAAATCCAAAGAGTCCTTCACACCTTGCTGCAACTCAAGAAGTTCCCAACATACCCGTCTCCACTTCAGAGAAGCATGAGGGTCCGCGACATCCAGAGGAGCCCGTTTCTGCCTTGTAGCTCGAGATGAGGGATCCTTTCCCTGCGTGGTCCGGAAAGAATTCCAGCGTTCCTGTCCATTCTCAGAGAAGACCCTTTCCACAGGAAAGGCGAGAGGAACTCCAGGGTCGTGCACCATTCCAGAGTCCCAGATTCTCAGTCTTTCAGAGGAACCTGTTTTCCCTGCACTGCTCGACTTTCACGCCGAGGATCGATTCACTCCACAGTGGCATGTGGGACAGCCTGTGGGAAAGCCTCGAGGGAAAGCCTCGTGGGAAAGCCTTGAGGAAAGCCACAGATCCTTGATCCATGCGACGGGAAGCGTGACTCTGCTACTACAGCTCGGGAGGAAAGCGCTCGTGCATTCCTGACTCGAGCCGAGGACTAACTCCCCCGTGGAGACTCCAGAAGTACCTCAGATAAATGTCAGCACTGGAGAGGATCCTCAGGTTCTGGCACTGACTCGACACAAGGTCTTAGGCCCGGCATCAACGGGAGAGGAATCCAAGAGGCCCCCTAGCAGCTCGCATGGGACTGGCCTTTCCTTAGGCCACCAGATCGGGTCCCTGAGGTCCCGTCGTAAGTAGAGAGCACCTGCCGCAACTCAAGAAAATCCAGGAGGTTTTCCCTCCAGGCGAGATGAGGCCCGTTTCCATTGAAGGCATATCGAGGCTAATCACAGCGAAATTCTGGAACATCCAAAGGGTCCTTCACACCCTTGCTGCAACTCAAGATGTTCCCCGACATACCCGTTCCACCCGAGAGGAACACGAGGATTGTGCCCACATAGAAGGAGCCCCATTTCCCCTCGTACCTCGAGATGAGGCATCCTTTCCCCGCCTCCTCGGGAAAGATTTCCTGGCGTTCCCGATGCATTCAAGAGGAGGCGCTCTCGACAGGAAAGGCGAGAGGAACTCCAGTGTCGTGCCATCATTCCAAGAGTCCCCAGATGTCTCAGTCCATTTCAGAGGAACCTGTTTCCTGCACTGCCTCGACTTTCACGCCGAGGATCGACTCACACCACGGTGCACGTGGGACAGCCCTGTGGAATGCCTCCTGGGAAAGCCACGTGGGAAAGCCTGGAGGGAGAACCACAGATCCTTCATACACTCGACGGTGCCGGCGTCCAGCCCGGTGGATCCAGGGAATTCTAAGGGTGGACGGTGTTGGCATGGTAAGACTTCTTTATTTATTAATATAAGATTAGATTAAGAAACTGTAGTGTAGTAGGAAGATTAAGTGGAGGAAGAGGGCTGAATAGCTTGGTGTACGGGGAGGCCAATAAAATTCCAGACAAGGAATTTGCACCATCTACTTTGGGAACCGGCGCGCTCTAGTATCTAAGGGTGCTCGCCTTAAGCTTCCTTTCGTGCGGGTCTTAACAGCCAGGGCAAGTAAGTAACCTGGCGAGCCTCCGCGCCCAGTGGAGATTCAGCCTGAAGTTAAAGAGCAGAGAGAGGGAAGGGAGAGAAGAAAAGAGAGAGAAAATCACGGGGGAGCCAGAGTCCCAAGAAACCAGGCCGAGAGACTAGTTCGAGAAGCTGGCCGAGAAACTGGCCCCCTCCTTTATTGTTCAGAAGGCCTTTGATACACAGAGATCAATGGTAACACAAATTATGTAGCGTTCGCAACCCAGATTCTTTCTGTATATCATTTTGTATACAAAAGGTCTCAGGTGATTTACATTATCTTCTGGCCAAGAGGCTTGTTAACACTTTTTGGCTCTCTTCCTTAATGAATGTTAATTTTGTTTCCCTGAAGTGTTTTTTTTTTTTTTAGTCTGCATCTCCTTAAAGCATTAAAGTTACATCTCTATAGAACAAACGTGCCGTGGGATATAACAAAGAAGGTACTTAACTCAAAGATCTAATGTTGCTAATACCAGGTCTACTACTTGTTTTTCTATACGCCAACTATATTAAAAATAAAGATATGAAAATTTGGCAGCAAGCATGACTCAACAAATGAAACTTTTCATCAGTCCTATTCTAAGATTTAGACTCTTCAGAAGCCCCTACATTCCTAGGATATTTTAAGCTTCCTTTGCCTCCTGCGGTCAGCAGGCCTCAAACAATCACATGCGCAGCTGTATGAGTCCTGCAGGCAGGCTAGAAAGCCATCAGAGGGGTTTTTAGATTGAAACACTCTTTCAAATGCAGAAGACTGAAGCCCTGAATTGACTTTTTCCAGAAAATGTCAAAAGAGTGGAAAAGCAGAGCACAAAAGCGGCAGATTTTTGTTGGCGTACATGCTTAGGAATTTCCAGAGGGGTCCCTGAAGTCTGAGCACGCCTTGTGTATGTCAGCTTCCTTCCTCATGACCTTGTCATGGGCGGGCTTCCTCACACTGGCTCCCGGCATCTCACCCTTTTCCATTTTAATTAATTAATTAATTAATTTTAAAATCAGGTGCAGTTCGATCGGAGATTCCAAATGTTCTGCTGAAGAATCTAGACAATACAGGGAAGAATGATTACGAGGAGCAAGATTATAAACAGTTGACAGAATAGTCTTTCAGAAATGAAGTAGAGAAAGTGTGGAGAAAGTCATTGGCTTCTCCTGCGGTGGTAAAATCTAATCGGGAGTGTTCCAAGGTCTGAATCTGATTATGAAGTTTCCCTAAGTCTAAACTAATATCTGAGCTGTTCCAAAACACCTAAAACTTGATTTTTTAACATATTGGGCCATTTACACTTGTTGAGTCAATGATTGCTGTCATAGTAACAATAACAGTTGTTGTAACACAGCAAGAACATAATTATCATATCAATAAGTTGTTACAGTTACAGGACATCTTAAAACCACAAAGAGCATACATTACTTTGAGGAGTTAAACAAGATGAAAACATCCCATGGTTCACAAGTTGCTACATTAGTACGTTAAGTTTTCCTGGAATCATTGGTGAAAAGAAGAACATAAGGAGAGGATAGACAAGCCAAAATAGAGTAAATAGAGTCATTTTCTGGGTTGGAGTTGCGCTGGCAGCAGGCTGTTAGTCCCGCCGGGATCTTGATGTTTCTTTTGCCTCCTTCTGCATCGCGCGTGGCTGCCAAGCTACACGAAAATTTGGAGCAAATAGTTACAGTTCCATACATCTCCTTTTCCCAATCAAGTCTCTATCCCATAGTTTCGCAGATGGACGCTGGCGGAAGCACTAGGTCCCTCAGTCAGTAAGGCTGGCCCCGCCCTTGGCTTTCGGTGCGGCTGTTTCCCGCGGCGGTGGCGCAGAGAAAGTTCCCTTTTTCTTTTGTGGCGAATCAGTCTGTCCGGGATCCAAATTGACGAATCTGCACCCTGTGAAAAAAACATAAACACTTTCCTCGACCCGCAGTAAATTCTGGTCAGGATCTTTTTGTTATCTGGAGGAGATCTTTTCACTTTATCAACGGTTTTACATCTTATAGTTCCAAACAAATCAGCATTTAACTTATTACAAAGAGAACATGTTGTAAAATCTGATGGAGGAAAAACTATATTTAAATTATCCTTTTTTAATTTTTGAATTAACAAAGCATGTGAGGGTAAATGATGCAAGATTTGACCACAATAATTTCCTATAGCAATCTGCCAATCATCATCAAACATTTGAAAAGCATCAAGTTGTTTTGTTATATGGAATTACAATTTTTGATGGCTCTTTACTAAACAATTTAATAAATCAGTATACTTGAATTAATCTTTTTAATTAATATGTCAGTAATTTTTCCTTAGGCAGAGGCCATTGTTCCACCACGCCAGATCTTGAGATTTTCATGTAATGGGGTAGGCAGCAAAAACACTGGCCTTCATTATAAATTTGGATATCCAATCCAGTACATAGCTTGTGAGGAGTTGGACAAATTGGCTCAATTATTTTTGTCTGTTGTTTACCCAATCCTTTTGATGGATCATAGCCTATCTGCAGCATCTGAGAGGTCACTTTATCATCAGGGCTAAAAAGTAACACTCCCATTTGAGATAGCATGTCCCTCCCCCACAGGGTAAGGGGAGCGAAGGAACAACATAAGGTTGGAAAGTTCCACAGGTATCCTCAAATTGCCAATCTAAAATTTTTGCACTGTTAACTACTGTGGGGGCTTGAGGGCAAATAAAACAAAATTTGACTCCTGAAATCTATCAGAGCAACTTGCAAATCATCACTATTTTTGTAAAAGACTTGCAGTTGATCCTTATTGAATGGAATTAATATATTTGTTACTTATTTTCCAAAAAGTTTTACACTTCTTTTTCTTTTTTTTTTTAATTAATTGTTCCACCAAGTTGGGATAGAGATAAAACTATTTTTTCTTGGGGTCATTGGTAGATGGAACCAATGGGCCTTCTTGTCACAAGCATCCTGTAGGTATACATTTTGTGGGCAAGAATAATTTAATCTCCTCTTTTGGCAATATTAATCTTAATTACTGGATCATTTAAAGCCTCATTCACTTTAAAAAAGCCAACTCTGTCTCACTAGTCAACCTTTTCTTAGAACTGGGATTAGGATTGTTTTTTTTAAGCAATCAAAACAAAAGCTTTAAATCTACAGAAGTCAGTTTTAAATGTGGGCATATCCAATTAATATCACCTAATAATTTTTGGAAATCATTTAAAGTTAGTAAACAATCTCTCAGCACTTTAAAGGGACATTATCAGTTTTAAAAACTTTTGGCAGACCTAAATATAAGAAGCAGGAAAAGAGGTGTTACACAATATCTTTATAAGCTTTTTCAATGATCTTGGTATAACCAAATCTGGTCTATAGCCTTTTAGATGACAAGTAACCATTTAATCTTTGCTTGCATACTTCCAGCAACGGGGAGCTCACTACTCACCAAGGTTTTAAAACTCTCTCTCACCTCTTATTTTATAGCATTTCCATCTGCATATCATTTCTCTAATCCTATGAACTCATTTTCAGTAGTATATGTTGGCCAGGAGCTGGGCCAGTCTCTCAGCAATGTAAGAAACGTCTTGTCTATTGTCTAACAGCCATGACAATTTATATCCTTGAATTAAAAAATCTTTTAAAGACATAGAAGCTGCAATATTCTGCACCCAAAAAGCTAGATCTAGATCCTCTGGGCTTTTTTTGTCTGGTTTTTTCTGTCTGGTAATAAGGTAAAAGCAAAAGCTGTGCTATTTTTTTTAATTTTTATTAATTGCACAGTTTTAGCAGGTGGCGAGATCAAAACTTCAATTTTTTCAGTATAATCAGAATTTACTTACACAAGACACTACCGGAAATTTTTTGAAAAGAAAGCAAGCTATGCCCCAGCACAAGTCTTACCATGTCCTCAGGCAGGGGACTAGCCACTCCCATTGGAATCTGAGTCAGGAGTTATTATTATTGAGGTGGTGGAACTGAGGTCCAGGCCTGAGCTACCTGGGTTGTTTGGTACGGGTTGTTGTCCTCTGTTTAGCAGGACATTTTGGCAAAAAATGTTCTATTTGGCCTCAAAGAAACATTTTGCATTTTGTAAAGTCCTTTTTATTACGAATATTTTCTTTCTTTTTTTTTTCTGTTTTTTCTTCCTTTTTGGGGGGGGGGGGGGAGGTGAGGCCCCTCCTGAGGGATTTTATGCAAGGAGCAAGCTCTGTTTTAAAAGCTCTTTTGCTCAAAAATATTGTCACTATCGTTTTCAAACTTAAGCCATGTTTTGGGAGGCTTTGGATATAAAGTGGGGAGTTCTTAAGCCCTGGGAGGCGCAAGCAGAGGTTGCAGTGGTCGCCTTAAATAAGATACCTTTTTTAAAGATTTGGTTTGTGTAGAGGGGGAGGGGCTCTCCAGGGCGCTCGGCCGCTGCGTCCTGTAAGCACCCTCCTTCCTCGGGAGGAAGAGTACTGTCTGTCTCCTTTTGTTTGCCAATGGCAGAAAATATGATCTGCGTAGAAGGTGGAGACCCACTACCATTAACTGCTATAGCCTCTCCATAGGCTATCTAACAGCCTCATGACAGGGGTCCAGAACATTTGTAATCATACTTTACAGAGCAAAAGCATTTACAGGCCCATGCAAAGTATAATAAGTTTTTAGCTGTTTTCCTAGCTTCACCCAAGTATCTAAATCCCTTTTCCTGGAAACCAAGGACATTGCTCTCGTAACACTAGCCTTTTAATCTTTAATTTGTCTTTTTTGTTTAACAGTTACAAAATTACTTGTATAAAGAGGTGTCATTGTTTTGAGTCATTGTTACCCCTGTCAGAAAATTAAGAGTTATAGAAAAGTCTGCCTTGACAAAAAGGTTTTACCTTAAGCCAAGGGGGTTTTGTTTTTAACCCTAAGATAGCAGGTTTCTTTTCAACCTCTAGAGCACCAGGTTTCTCTTAAACCCTTGAACACTTCACACTCTCTTCACCCTGTCTATCCTACAGGGGGGGTCGCGGCACCCTGAGTGGGGTCCTAGCCGTCCCGAATACTCAACACTGGGGGAGTACCTGAAAGTACTCCTGGGGGAGTGATTAAGTCACTCTGGGGGAGCAACCAGAGAGTGTCCGGGGGGAGCAACGGAGAGTGCTCTGGGGGGAGATTTTGCTCCGAGGAACCTACCTTCGAATAGCCTGTTCCGGACGCCACTTGCAGGGGTCCAGCCCCGGTGGATCCAGGGAATTCGAAGGGTGGACGGCGTTGGCGTGGAAAGACTTCTTTATTTATTAATATAAGATTAGATTAAGAAACTGTAGCGTAGTAGGAAGATTAAGTGGAGGAAGAGGGCTGAATAGCTTGGTTTACGTGGAAGGCCACTAAAATTCCAGACAAGGAATTTGCACCATCTACATTGGCCACTGGCACCCGCTTTGAATATCTAAGGGTGCTCACCTTAAGCTCCCTTTCCTGCGGTTCTTAACAGCCAGGGCAAGTAAGTAGACCTGGAGAGCCTCCGCGCCCCAGATGGAGATTCAGCTGAAAGTTAAAGAGCAGAGAGAGGGAAGGGAGAGAATAAAAGAGAGAGAAAAACACGGGGGGAGCCAGAGTCCCAAGAAACCAGGCCGAGAGATCTAGTTCGAGAAGCTGGCCCGAGAAACTGGCCCCCTCCTTTATTGTTCAGAAGGCCTTTGATACACAGAGATCAATGGGTAACAACAAATTATGTAGGCATTCGCAACCCAGATTCTTTCCGTATATCATTTTGTATACAAAAGGTCTCAGGTTGATTTACATTATCTTCTGGCCAAGAGGCTTGTTAACACTTTTTGGCTCTCTTCCTTAATGAATGTTAATTTTGTTTCCCCTCAAGTGTTTTTCTTTAATCTGCCATCTCCTTAAAGCATTAAAGTTACATCTCTATAGAACAAAGGTGGCAGTGGGATATAACAAAGAAGGTACTTAACTCAAAGATCTAGTGTTGCAATACCAGGTCTACTACTTGATTTTCTATACAACAACTATATCTAAAAATAAAGGATATGAAATTTGGCAGCAAGCATTGACTCAACAAATGAAACTTTTCATCAGTCCTATTCTAAAGATTTAGACGCCTTCAGAAGCCCCTAACATTCCTAGGATGTTTTAAGCTTCCTTTGGCCTCCTGTGGTCAGGAGGCTCAAACAATCAAATGCGCAGCTGTACGAGTCCTGCAGGCAGGCTAGAAAGCCATCAGAGGGGTTTTTAATTGAAACACTCTTTCAAATGAAGAAGACTAAAAGCCCTGAATTGACATTTTCCCAGAAAATGTCAGAAGAGTGGAAAAGCAGAGCACAAAACCGGCAGATTTTTTGTTGGGGTACATGCTTAGGAATTTCCAGAGGGGTCCCTGAAGTCTGAGCACGGCCTTGCGCATGTCAGCTTCCTTCCTCATGACCTTGTACGGGCGGGCTTCTTCACACTGGCTCCCGGCACGACGGGAAGCGTGACACTGCTGCTACAGCACCGGGAGGAAAGCACCATTGCATGCCCCCATTCGAGCCGAGGACTAACTCTCCTGGGGAGATTCAAAAATAACCCCAAGATCTATGTCAGTCATGGAGAGGAATCCTCAGGTTCCGGCACAGACTTCCACACAAGATATTAGGTCCCGGCATCCACGGGAGAGGAATCCCGGCAGGCTCCCAAGCAACTCGCATGGGGACTGCATTTACTAACGTCACCAGAGGGGGTCCCTGAGGTCCACGTCGGAAGACGAGAGCACCTGCCCAACTCGAGAAAATCAAGGAGGCTCTCCCTCCAAGCCAGATGAGGCCTATTTCCACTGAGGCGTCTCGCAGGCTAATCACACCTAACCTCTGGAACTTCCAAAGGGTCCTTCACACCGTTGCTGCAACTCAAAAAGTTCCCAAACATACCCATCTCCACTTGAGAGGAAGCACGAGGGTCCCGGCCCACATCCAGAGGAGCCCCGTTTCCACCTTCGTAGCTAGAGGAGTGATCCTATCCTGCTTGGCTGGGAAATAATTTCCGGTGTTCCCTGTCCCATCTCAAGAGGAGGCGCTCACCACAGTAAAACCGAGAGGAGCACCATGGTCGTTCCACCATTCCAAGAGTACCCAGATGTCTCAGTCCTTTCCAGAGAAACCTGTTTTCCTTGCACTGCCTCGACTTTCACGCCGAGGATTGACTCACACCACAGTGGCACGTGGGACAGCCCTGTGGGAAAGTCTTGAGGAAAGCCTCATGGGAAAGCCCCGAGGAAAAGCCACAGATCCTTGATCCACCCGAAGGAAGCGTGACACTGCTGCTACAGCTCGGAAAGAAAGCGCACGTGCATGCCCCCAGTAGTGTCGTGGACTGACTCCCCCTGGGGAGACTCCACAAGTACCCCAAGATCCATGTCAGCACTGGAGAGGAATCCTCAGGTTTGGGCACCGGACTCCACACAAGGTCTTAGGACCCGGCATCGACGGGAGAGGAATCACCGAGAGGCCCCGAGCAACTCGCATGGGGACTGGCCTTTCCTGAGGCACACGAGAGCGGTCCCTGAGGTCCCGGGGTAAGTCGAGAGCACCTGCCGCAACTCGAGAAAATCCAGGAGGTTCTCCCCTCCAGGCGAGATGAGGCCCATTTCCGCTGAGGCGTCTCGAGGCTAATCACACCTAACCTCTGGAACTTCTAAAGGGTCTTTAACACCCTTGCTGCAACTCAAGACGTTCTCCGACATACCCGTCTCCACTCCAAGAGGAAGCACGAGAGTCACCGCCACATCCAGAGGAGCCCCGTTTCCGCCTCATAGCTCGAGAGGAGGGATCCTTTCCCTTCGGTGTCGGGAAAACAATTCCCGGCGTTCCCGTCGATCTCAAGAGGAGGCGCTCTCCACAGGAAAGGCGAGGGGAACTCCCAGGGCCGTGCCGACATTCCTCAGAGTCCCCAGATTGCTCATCCCATTTCCAGGGAAACTGTTTTCCGTGCACTAACTCGACTTTCAAGATGAGAATAGACTCACCCACGGTGGCACGTGGACAGCCCAGTGGGAAAGGTCGTGGAAAAGCCACGTGGGAAAGCTTCGAGGAAAGCCACAGATCCTTGATCCATGAGAAAGGAAGCGTGCCACTGCTGCTACAGCTCGGGAGGAAAGCGCACGTGCATGCCCCCACTCGAGACGAGGACTGACTCCCCTGGGGAGACTCCAGAAGTACCCAAGATCCATGTCAGAACTGGAGAGGAATCCTCAGGTTCCGGCACCGACTCCACAAGGTCTTAGGCCCGGCATCGACGGAGAGGAATCCCGAGAGGCCCCGAGTAACATCGCATGGGGACTGGCCTTTCCTGAGGCCACCAGAGCGGGTCCCTGAGGTCCCCGTCGTAAGTCGAGAGCACCTGCCTCAACTCGAGAAAATCCAGGAGGTTCTCCCTCCAGGCGAGATGAGGCCCATTTCCACTGAGGCGTCTCGAGGCTAACCACACCTAACCTCTGGAACTTCCAAAGGGTCCTTCACACCCTTGATGCAACTCAAGAAGTTCCCCGACATACCCTCTCCACTCGAGAGGAAGCACGAGAGTACCGCCCACATCCAGAGGAGACCCGATTCCGCCTCATAGCTCGAGAGGAGGGATCCTTTCCCTGAGTGGCTGGAAAGAATTCCTGGCTTTCCCTCCAATCTCAAGAGGAGGTGCTCTCCAAAGGAAAGGCGAGAGAACTCCAGGGTCGTGCCACCATTCCCAGAGTCCCCAGATGTCTCAGTCCATTCCAGGGAAACCTCTTTTCATGCACTGCCTAGCTTTCAAGCCGAGGATCGACTCACACCACGGTGGCACGTGGACAGCCCTGTGGAAAGCCTCGTGGGAAAGCCTTGAGGAAAAACACAGATCCCTTGATCCACGCGAAGGGAAGCGTGACACTGCTGCTCAGCTCGGGAGGAAAGCGCACGTGCATGCCCCACTCGAGACGAGGACTGACTCCCCTGGGGAGACTCCAGAAGTACCCAAGATCCATGTCAGCACTGGAGAGGAATCTCAGTTCGGCACCGACTCCACACAAGGTCTTAGGCCCGGCATCGACGGGAGAGGAATCCGAGAGGCCCCCGAGCAACTCGCATGGGGACTGGCCTTTCCTGAGGCACCAGAGCGGGTCCCTGAGGTCCCGTCGTAAGTCGAGAGCACCTGCTGCACTCGAGAAAATCCAGGAGGTTCTCCCCTCCAGGCGAGATGAGGCCCATTTCCGCTGAGGCGTCTCGAGGCTAATCACACCTAACTCTGGAACTTCCAAAGGTCCTTCACACCCTTGCTGCAACTCAAGAAGTTCCCGACATACCCGTTCCACTCGAGAGGAAGCACGAGAGTCCCGCCCACATCCAGAGGAGCCCGTTTCCGCCTCCTAGCTCGAGAGGAGGATCTTTCCCTGCGTGGTCGGAAAGAATTCCCGGTTCCCGTCGCATCTCAAGAGGAGGCGTCTCCACAGGAAAGGCGAGAGGAACTCCAGGGTCGTGCACATTCCCAGAGTCCACCAGATGTCTCAGTCATTCCAGGAAACCTGTTTTCCTGCACTGCCTCGACTTTCAAGCCGAGGATCGACTCACACACGGTGGCACGTGGACAGCCTTGGGAAGCCGTGGAAAGCCTTGGAAAGCCTCGAGGGAAAGCACAGATCCTTGATCCACGCGAAGGGAAGCGTGACACTGCTGCTACAGCTCGGGAGGAAAGCGCAGTGCATGCCCACTCGAGACGAGGACTGACTCCCCTGGGGAGACTCCAGAAGTACCCAAGATCCATGTCAGCACTGGAGAGGAATCCTCAGGTTCGCACCGACTCCACACAAGGTCTTAGCCCGGCATCGACGGGAGAGGAATCCGAGAGGCCCCCGAGCAACTCCATGGGGACTGGCCTTTCCTGAGCCACCAGAGCGGGTCCCTGAGGTCCCGTCGTAAGTCGAGAGCACAGCCGCAACTCGAGAAATCCAGGAGGTTCTCCTCCAGGCGAGATGAGGCCATTTCCGCTGAGGCTCGAGGCTAATCACACCTAACCTCTGAACTTCCAAAGGGTCCTTCACACCTTGCTGCAACTCAAGAAGTTCCCGAAATACCCGTCTCCACTCGAAAGGAAGCACGAGAGTCCCCCACATCCAGAGGAGCCCCGTTTCCGCCTCATAGCTCGAGAGGAGGGATCTTTCCCTGCGTGGTCGGAAAGAATTCCCGGTTCCCGTCGCATCTCAAGAGAGGCGCTCTCCACAGGAAAGGCGAGAGGAACTCCAGGGTCGTTCACCATTCCCAGAGTCCCCCAGATGTCTCAGTCCATTCCAGGGAAACCTGTTTTCCCTCACTGCCTCGACTTTCAAGCCGAGGATCGACTCACACCACGGTGGCACGTGGACAGCCTGTGGGAAAGCCTCGTGGGAAAGCCTCGAGGAAGGCCTCGAGGAAAGCCAAGGATCCAGTGAAGGGAAGCTGACACTGCTGCTACAGTTCGGAGAAGGGCACGCATGCCCCACTCGAGACGAGGACTGACTCCCCTGGGAGACTCCAGAAGTACCCAAGATCCATGTCAGCACTGGAGAGGAATCCTCAGGTTCCGGCACCGATCCACACAAGATCTTAGGCCCCGGCATCGACGGGAGAGGAATCCTGAGAGGCCCCCGAGCAACTCGCATGGGGACTGGCCTTTCCTGAGGCACCAGAGCGGGTCCCTGAGGTCCCGTCGTAAGTCGAGAGCACCTGCCGCAACTCGAGAAAATCCAGGAGGTTCTCCCTCCAGGCGAGATGAGGCCCATTTCCGCTGAGGGCGTCTCGAGGCTAATCACACCTAACTCTGGAACTTCCAAAGGGTCCTTCACACCCTTGCTGCAACTCAAGAAGTTCCCGACATACCCGTCTCACTCGAGAGGAAGCACGAGAGTCCGCCCATCCAGAGGAGCCCGTTTCCGCCTCCTAGCTCGAGAGGAGGGATCCTTTCCCTGCGTGGTCGGGAAAGAATTCCCGCGTTCCGGTCGCATTCAAGAGGAGGCGCTCCACAGGAAAGGCGAGAGGAACTCCAGGGTCGTGCCACCATTCCCCAGAGTCCCAGATGTCTCAGTCCATTCCAGGGAAACCTGTTTTCCCTGCACTGCCACGACTTTCAAGCCGAGGATCGACTCACACCACGGTGGCACGTGGGACAGCCCTGTGGGAAAGCCTTGGGGTATAGCAAGATCCCTTGATCACGCGAAGGGAAGTGTGACACTGCTGCTAGAGCTCGAGGAGGAAAGCGCACGTGCATGCCCCACTCGAGACGAGGACTGACTCCCTGGGGAGACTCCAGAAGTACCCAA
>NW_017211583.1:0-17596 GCF_001704415.2 Capra hircus
TCGGTTGAACCAGTCGAGGCAATGCAGGGAAAAGCAGTTTCCCTGAATGGATTGAGAGTGAGACATCTGGGGGACTCTGGGAATGGTGGCACGACCTGGAGTTTCTGCTTCGCCTGTGGAGAGCGCCTCCTCTTGAGTTGCGACGGGAACGCCGGGAATTCTTTCCCGAACACGCAGGGAAAGGATCCCTCCTCTCGAGCTAGGAGGCAGAAACGGGGCTCCTCTGGATGTGGGCGGACTCTCGTGCTTCCTCTCGAGTGGAGACGGGTATGTCGGGGAACTTCTTGAGTTGCAGCAAGGGTGTGAAGGACCCTTTGGAAGTTCCAGAGGTTAGGTGTGATTAGCCTCCGCCTCAGCAGAAATGGGCCTCATCTCGCCTGGAGGGGAAACCTCCTGGATTTTCTCGAGTTGCGGCAGGTGCTCTCGACTTACGACGGGCCCTCAGGGACCCGCTCTGGTGGCCTCAGGAAAGGCCAGTCCCCATGCGAGTTGCTCGGGGCCTCTCGGATTCCTCTCCCGTCGATGCCGGGGCCTAAGACCTTGTGTGGAGTCGGTGCCGGAACCTGAGGATTCCTCTCCAGTGCTGACATGGATCTTGGGGTACTTCTGGAGTCTCCCCAGGGGAGTCAGTCCTCGTCTCGAGTGGGATGCACGTGCGCTTTCCTCCCGAGCTGTAGCAGCAGTGTCACGCTTCCCTTCGCGTGGATCAAGGGATCTGTGGCTTTCCCTCGAGGCTTTCCCACGAGGCTTTCCCACGAGGCTTTCCCACAGGGCTGTCCCACGTGCCACCGTGGTGTGAGTCGATCCTCGGCTTGAAAGTCGAGGCAGTGCGGGAAAAGAGGTTTCCCTGGAATGGACTGAGACATCTGGGGGACTCTGGGAATGGTGGCACGACCCTGGAGTTCCTCTCGCCTTTCCTGTGGAGAGCGCCTCCTCTTGAGATGCGACGGAACGCCGGAATTCTTTCCCGACCACGCAGGGAAAGGATCCCTCCTCTCGAGCTAGGAGGCGGAAACGGGGCTCCTCTGGATGTGGGCGGACTCTCGTGCTTCCTCTCGAGTGGAGACGGGTATGTCGGGGAACTTCTTGAGTTGCAGCAAGGGTGTGAAGGACCCTTTGGAAGTTCCAGAGGTTAGGTGTGATTAGCCTCGAGACGCCTCAGCGAAAATGGGCCTCATCTCGCCTGGAGGGGAGAACCTCCTGGATTTTCTCGAGTTGCGGCAGGTGCTCTCGACTTACGACGGGGACCTCAGGGACCCGCTCTGGTGCCTCAGGAAAGGCCAGTCCCATGCGAGTTGCTCGGGGCCTCTTGGGATTCCTCTCCGGTCGATGCGGGGCCTAAGATATTGTGTGGAGTCGGTGCCGAACCTAGATTCCTTCCAGTCTGACATGGATCTTGGGGTACTTCTGGAGTCTCCCCGGAGTCAGTCCTCGTCTCGAGTGGGGGCATGCCGTGCGCTTTCTCCGAGCTGTAGGAGCAGTGTCACGCTTCCCTTCATGGATCAAGGATCTGTGCTTTCCCTGAGGCTTTCCCAGGAGGCTTCCAGGAGGCTTTCCCACAGGGCTGTCCACGTGCCACCGTGGTGTGAGTCGATCCTCGCTTGAAAGTCGAGGCATGCAGGGAAAACAGGTTTCCCTGGAGGACTGATACATCTGGGGACTCTGGGAATGGTGGCACGACCCTGAGTTCCTCTCGCCTTTCCTGTGGAGAGCGCCTCTCTTGAGATGCGATGGGAATGGAATTCTTTCCCGAACACGCAGGGAAAGGATCCCTCCTCTCGAGCTAGGAGGAGGAAACGGGACTCTCTGGTGAGGGCGGGACTCTCATGCTCCCTCGAGTGGAACGGGTATGTTGGGGAACTTGTTGAGTTGCAGAAAGGGTGTGAGGCCCTTGGAAGTTCCAGAGGTTAGTTATATTGGCCTTGAGACACCTCAGCGAAATGGCATCTTGCCTGAGGGGAGAACCTCCTGGATTTTCTCGAGTTGCGCAGGTGCTCTCGACTTACGACGGGGACCTCAGGGACCCGCTTGGTGGCCTCAAAAAGGCCAGTCCCCTTGCGAGTTGCTGGGGAGCCTCTCGTGATGTCTCTCCTCTCCAGTGCTGCTTGGATATTGACTGGCCTTTCCTGAGGCCACCAGAGCGGGTCCCTGAGGTCCCCGTCGTCAAGAGCACCACAACTTAAAATCAAGGATGTTCTCCCTCCAGGCAAAATGAGGCCTATTTCCGCTGACACATCTCAAGGCTAAGCACACTTAAACTCTGGAACTTCAAAGGGTCCTTCACACCCTTGCTGCAAACCAAGAAGTTCCCCAACATACCGTCTCCACTCAGAGGAAGCACGATAGTTCCGCCCACATCCAGAGGAGCCCCGTTTCCGCCTCATAGCTCGAGAGGAGGGATCCTTTCCCTGCGGATCGGAAAGAATTCCCGGCGTTCCCGTCGCATCTCAAGAGGAGGCGCTCTCCAGGAAAGGCGAGAGGAACTCCAGGGACATGCCACCATTCTCCGAGTCCCCCAGATGTCTCAGTCCATTCCAGGGAAACCTGTTTCCCCACTGACTCGACTTTCAAGCCGAGGATCGACTCACACCACGGTGGAACGTGGGACAGCCTGTGGGAAAGCCTCGTGGGAAAGCCTCGTGGGAAAGCCTCGAGGGAAAGCCACAGATCCCTTGATCCACGCGAAGGGAAGCGCGACACTGCTGCTACAGCTGGGGAGGAAAGCGCACGTGCATGCCCTCAACCGAGACGAGGACTGACTCCCCTGGGGAGACTCCAGCAGTACACCAAGATCCATGTCAGCACTGGAGAGGAATCCTCAGGTTACAGCACCGACTCTACGTAAGGTCTGAGGCCCGGCATCGACGGAGAGGAATCCGGAGAGGCCCCGAGCAACTCGCATGGGGACTGGAATTTCCTGAGGCCACCAGAGCGGGTCCCTGAGGTCCCCATCGTAAGTCGAGAGCACCTGCCGCAACTCAAGAATATCCAGGAGTTTCTCCCCTCCAGGCGAGATGAGGCCCATTTCCATTGAGGCATCTCGGGGCTAATCACACCTAACCTCTAGAACTGCCAAAGGGTCCTTCACACCCTTGCTGCAACTCAAGAAGTTCCCCGACATACCCGTCTCCACTCGAGAGGAGGCACGAGAGTCCCGCCCACATCCAGAGGAGCCCCGTTTCCACGTCTCATAGCTCGAGAAGGAGAGGATCCTTTCCCAGCGTGTTGCGGAAAGAATTGCGTCCCGCGGAGTCAAGAGGAGGCGTCTCCACAGGAAAGGCGAGAGGAACTCCTGGTACATGCCACCATTCCCAGAGTCCCCAGATGTCTCAGTCCATTCCAGGAAAACTGTTTTCCCCTAGCACTGCCTTGACTTTCAATCCGAGGATCAACTCACACCACCATGGTACGTGGGAGAGTCCTGTGGGAAAGCCTCGTGGGAAACCTGCGAGCCGGGAAAGCCACAGATCCTTGATCCACGGCGAAGGGAAGCGTGACACTGCTGCTACAGCTCGGGAGGAAAGCGCACGTGCATGCCCCCACTACGAGACGAGGACTGACTCCCCTCGGGAGACTCCAGTAGTACCCCAAGATTCCATGTCAGCACTGGAGAGGAATCCTCAGGTTCACGGCACCGACTTGTACAAGGTCTCAGGCCCGGCATCGACAGGGAGAGGAATCCCGAGAGGCCATCGAGCTACTCGCATGGGGACTGGCCTTTCCTCAGGCACCGGAGAGGGTCCCTGAGGATTGCCCGTCGTAATTCTAGAGCACCTGCCGCACTCCGAGAAAGTCCAGGAGGTTCTCCCCTCCAGGCGAATGAGGCCCATTTCCGCTGAGGACGTCTCAAGGCTAATCACACCTAACCTCTTGGAACTTCCAAAGGGTCCTTCACACCCTTTGCTGCAACTCAAGAAGTTCCCCGACATACCCGTCTCCACTCCAGAGGAAGCACGAGGGTCCCGGCCACTATCCAGAGGAGCTCCGTTTCCGCCTCCAAGCTCAAGATGAGGGATCCTTTCCCTGCTTCCTCGGGATAGAATACCCGGACGTTTCCGACGCTTCTCAAGAGGAGGCGCACTGCACAGGAAAGGCGAGAAGAACTCATGGGTCGTGCCATCCATTCCAAGAGTCCCCCAGATATCTCAGTCCATTCCAGAGATCCTGTTTTCCCTGCACTGCCTCGACTTTCACGCCGGAGGATCGACTCATACCACGGTGGCACTGTGGAGGGCCCTGTGGGAAAGCCTCGTGGGAAAGCCTCGTAGGGAAAGCCACAGATCCCTTGATCCACGCGAAGGGAAGCGTGACAGTGCTGCTACAGCACGGGAGGAAAGCGCACGTGCATGCCCCCACTTCGAGACGAGGACTGACTCCCCTGGGGAGACTCCAGAAGTACCTACATGCATGTCAGCCTTGGAGAGGAATCCTCATATTCCGGCCCCGACTCCACACAAGGTCTTAGGCTCTGGCATCGACGGGAGTGGAATAGCGACAGGCCCTCTAGCAACCTCGCATGGGGACTGGCCTTTCCTGAGGTCACCAGAGCGGGTCCCTGAGGTCCCCGTCGTAAGTCGAGAGCACTGCCGCAACTCGGTAAAATCCAGGGAGTTTCTCCCCCTCCAGGCGAGATGAGGCCCGTTTCCCCTGAGGTGTCTCGAGGCTAATCACACGTGACCTCTGGAACTTCCAAAGAGTCTTTTCACAGTCATGCTGCAACTCAAGAAGTTCCACCGACATACCCGTCTCCACTCAAGAGGAAGCACGAGGTGTCCCGGCCACATCCAAGAGGAGCTCTGTTTCCGGCTCGTAGCTCGAGATGACGATCCTTTCCCTGATTGGTCGGGAAGAATTCCCGGCATTCCCATCGCATCTCAAGAGGAGGCGCTCTCCAAAGGAAAGGGGAGAGGAACTGCAGGGTCGTGCCACCATTCCTGAGACTCACCCAGATGTCTCAGTCCATTCCACAGGAACCTGTTTTCCCTGCACTGCCTTGGCCTTCATGCCGAGGATCGACTCACACCACCGTCGACTACGTGGGACAGCCCTGTGGGAAAGTCCTAGTGGGAAAGACTCGTAGGGAAAGCCACAGATCCCTTGGTCCAGGCATGGGGAAGCGTGACACTGCTGCTACACGCATGGAGGAAAAGGGCACGCTCATGCCCCACTTGAGACGAGGCCTGACTCCCTTGTGGAGACTCGAGAAGTACCACAAAATCCATGTCAGCCTGGAGAGGAATCCTCAGCTTCCGGCCCCGACTCCACACAAGGTCTTAGGCCCCGGCATCGACGGGAGAGGAATCCCGAGAGGCCCCTAGCAACACGCATGATGACTGGCGTTTCCTGCGGCCGCCAGAAGTGGGTCCCTGAAGTCCCCTGTCGTAACTCGAGAGCACCTTTGAAACTCGGGAATATCCAGGACCTATCTCCATTCCAGGCGACATGAGGCCCATTTCCGCTGAGGCATCTCGAGACTAACCACACCTAACCTCTGGAACTTCCAAAGGGTCCTTCACACCCTTGCTGCAACTCAAGAAGTTCCCCGACATACCCGTTCCTCTTCACATTCAGGCCATAATGGTGGTGTCATCTGCATATCTAAGTTGATTGATATTTCTACCGGCAATCTTGATTCCAACTCATGTATCTTCCATCCCAGCATTTTTCATGATGTACTCTGCATATAAGTTAAATAAACAGGGTGACAATATACAGCCTTTTGCATACTCCTTTTCCTTTTTGGAACCAGTCTGTTGTTCCATGTCCTACTCTAACTGTTGCTTCCTGACCTTCATCCAGATTTCTCAAGAGGCAGGTTAGGTGGTCTGGTATTCCCATCTCTTTCAGAATTGTGGCTAAAACAACAGTATAAGGACCTTTCCGATGTCAGGCCAAGGAATTGTGTTTCCAGTCATTGAGCCACACCTGATCACTGAGCACAAATTCATGAATCTGTTCCTCAAGGGGGAATGATATTCTTTTTTATACAAACTTAGTTACCTGATTTATTACCTTACCTAATTGTTCCATCTGCTGTGAAATCCCACCCCCTTACTTGTGGCAAATCTGCTAACACCTGCCTCACTGTGGGAGGGGGTCTCCCATAGAAATTTCATAAGGACAACAACTATGGGAACGTGCAGTTACCCGTAATATGAGTAAGTCTGCCGGAAGCAAGCCCATCCATGTACAGTCAGTCTCTATGATCCATTTTGAAAGTGTTTCTTCAAGAGTTTGGTTGTTTCTTTCCACCATTCCAGAACACTGGGGCCTATATGCTGTATGTAATTTCCACTGATATTTAGAGCTTCACATACCTGTTAATTAACGCGGCTACAAAGACAGGGCCATTGTCGGATTCTATACTGGTTGGAAACCCAAGTCTGGGAATTATTTCTCAAATCAGCGAGCTACTTCGTTTTATTTTTCAGATCAGGTAGGGAAGGCCTCTGCCCAACCGGAGAAGGTACCTACTATTCTAGTAAGTCATGAAAACAGGTGACTGCCTTTGCTTCCCGAAGGACACTCGCTTTCCCTGCATCCTGAGAACTCCACGTCTCAGCCAGTTGGAAAAGCGCTTCTTGGAGGTCATTATTCAGGGGCAATTTCCCCTGGAGCCCGGGCCATAGGGAGCGGCTCCACACTCCCAGGGAAAGGCAGAGCCACAGCCACACATCTGTCCCATCCCCTTTGCTCTGTAGGAGAGCTCTAGTGAGCCTAGGTCTGTCAGGAAAATTCTTGGCTCCTATGGGGACACATTCTATGTGTGAAACTGCATCCAGGACCTAGGGGCCACAGGGCGCCTGTTTCTCTCGGGGGCGGAGGGGTGGGGGGCCTGAAGCAGTGCGGCCCAGCAACAGCTTCCACATCCATCCAATTGCTCTTTTCTTACCTCTGATAGAACTAGCTTTGTTCCAGCCTTTGGCAATTTGGAGGCAAGCGGGCCCCACTTCCTCCCCAAGGAGGCATGGGACCTACTTTGAGTGGAAAGGCCCCTCACGGAGCTGAACCCAGGAAGGCACCCAGTCATGTCTGACACATTCCTGCATCCTGCTTCTTCATGAGCAATACCGCTATAAGCTAGGAATGTCTTTCCAAGGCTCAGAAAGGACAGGGGAGATGCATGGTGCTGCCTCTGGAATTTCGGTCCTCTGAGCAGACCTGGAGGTCTCCCCTTGAAGAAGCTAACCAGTTTCTTCCAAATACAGGCTTGCAAACACACACTGGGTGACTGCCTCTTCTTCCCTGAAGGACGATCACTTTCCCCGCATCCTGTGAACTCTGCATCCCAGCCTGCTGGAAAAGCGCTTATTGGAGGTCATTTTTCAGGGACAATTTTCCCTTGAGCCCGGGGCTGTAGGGAGGGCCCCATGCTCGCTGGGAAAGGCAGAGTCACATCCACAGTCTGTTCTACCCCTTTTGCCCTGTGGGAGAGCTCTAGTGAGCCTAGGTCTGTCAGGAAAATTCTTGGCTCCTATGGGGACACACCCTGTGTGTTAACCTGCATATCGGACCTAGGGGCCACAGGGTGCCTGTTCCTCTCGGGGGGGACCCTGAAGTGGTGCGAACCAGCAACAGCCTGAACATCCATCCGATTGCTCTTTTCTTCCTTCTGATAGAGCTAGCTTTGCTTCTCGCTTTGGCATTTCGGAAGCCAGGGGGAGCCCCACCGCTGTTGTCCTGGGGTCTATTGGAGGTACCGGGTCTATTGGACCCCAGCATGGCACCCGACCCCCTCAGACACACTCCCGCAGCCTCCTTCCCCATGGGCAGGACTGTTCTGACCTAGGAATGTGTTCCCAAGGCTCAGAAAATGCAGGGAGACACACGGCCCTGACTCTGGAACTGAGGCCATTGGAGCAGGCCTGGAGGTCTGACGTCTGAGACGCCAAACACTTGCTGCAAGATACAGGTGTGAAAACACACTCTCTGGGGCTGCCTTTCCTTCCTCCAAGGAAGAGAGCTTTTCCAGTCTCCTCCGTGCTGAGTCATACAAGGCTGGAAAGGTCTGGCTTAGAGGGCATTTCTCAGCGGCAATGGCCCCTGAGGCCCTGCACCCAGGGAGGGATGCTACCCTCCCGGGGAAGTCAAAGCAACCTCCAAACAGCTGTTCTATCATGTTTCCTCTGCAGGAGGGAGCTAGTGAGCCCAGGTCTGTCTGGAACGTTCTTGGATCCTGCGGGGAAATCATCCTGGGAGCCCACCTGGATACCAGTCGTAGGGGCTAAAATTCGCATTTTCCTTCCTTGGAGCCCTAACGCAGTACAGCCTAGCAACTGCTTGAAAATCCATCCTGTTGCTGTTTTCTTCCCTCTGACAGAGCGAGCTTTCCTCCCCATTTTGGGATTTCAGAAGCAAGGTGGTGGCCTGCAACTCCTTGCCTGGGGTCCATTGGAGGTGCAAGGTGCCCTCGACCAGGTGACCCCAGCATGACACCTGGCCCCCTCAGACACACTCCCGCAGCCTGCTTCCCCATGGGCAGGACTGCTCTCACCTAGGAATGTGTTTGCAAAGCCAGGAAATTGCAGGGAGACACAAGACCCTGATTCTGGCATTGAGTCTGTTGGAACAGGCCTGCAGGTCTTCTGTCTAACAAGCCAAACACTTGCTGCAAGATACAGGCCTGAAAACACACTCTTGGGCTGCCTTTCCTTCCTCCAAGGAAGAGAGTTTTCTCAGACTCCTGTGGGCTGAGAGCCACACAGGGCTGAAAAGCACTTGCTGGGAGATTCTTTTTCATTGGCCATGGCCCCTGAGGCCCTGTGCTCAGGGAGGGCTCCCTCCCTCCCAGGGAAAGTCAAAGGAAGCTCCAAACGGCTGTTCAATCATGTTTCTGAGAGAGTCATTGCCAAGGCAGGTTTATAAGAAGTTCAAGGGTCCCCAAGGAGAGAGGGGTCTAGAATTCTCAAGGAGGAAGAAAGGACAAACTGTTTTCCCCTCTACATTCCTTAGGATTATATAACATTCATGCATCCTTCTTGAGGACGGTCTCTGGAAAAAACCTTCTGGCTAATCCTGTTATCTTAAAATGTAAATTATGGGAGTAGGTCTAGTGAGTCTTTACAACCTCTAGACATTCTTTTGTTCGTTGTCATAACTTATTGGAGAGTATATAACTCCATTACCAACACTAGCAAGGGGGTACGCTTTCTGCCCCTTGTGATGTCTCTGTCAGAAGCTTTCTCTATCTCCTTTATCCTTTAATAAAACTCTATTGCACAAAAGCTCTGAGCAATCAAGCCTCGTCTTGGGCCCTGGATTGAATTCTTCTCCTCCATAAGCCAAGAATCCCAGCATCTTTTCGTGGTTCAGCAACAATATTTCATTTCCTCTGCAGGAGAGAGCTAGTGAGCTTAGGTCTGTCTGGAACATTCTTGGATCCTGTGGGGAAAATATCCTGTGCACACATCTGGATACTGGGCCTAGAGGCCAAAATTCGCATTTCTTTCCCGGGGAGCCCTAACGTGGTGTGACTTAGCAACTGCTTGAAAATCCATCCATTGCTGTTTTCCTCCTTCTGACAGAGCTAGCTTTGTTCGCTGCTTTGGGATATCTCAACCGAAGGGCCGGTCCATAGCTACTCGCCTGGGGCCCATTGGATGTGCAAGGTGCCCTCGACTAGGTGACCCTAGCATGGCACTCAGCCCGCTCAGACACACTCCCGAGGCTTCTTTCTCATGGGAAGCACTGCTCCAACCTAGGAATGTGTCTGTAATGCTTGGAAAGTGCAGTGAGACACACAGCCCTGACTCTGCAATTGAGGCCCTCAGAGCAAGCCTGCAGCTCTGATGTCTGAGAAGCAAAACACTTGCTGCAAAGAGAGGCCTGAAAACACACTCTCTGTGGATGACTTTCCTTCCTCTAAGGAAGATAGTTTTCCCAGTCTCCTGCTTCCTGAATGTCACACAGCTGGAATGCGCTTGCTTGGAGGTCGTGATTCAGTGGCAATGACCCCTGAGGCCCTTTGCCCAGGGAGGGCTCCCACACTCACAGGCAAATCAAAGCAACTTCCAAGTGAGTCAGCTCTTCACATCAAATGGCCAAAGTATTGGAGTTTCAGGTTCAGTATTAGTCCTTCCAATGTATATTCAGACCTGATTTCCTTTAGGATGGAGTGGTTGCGTCTCCTTGTAGTCTAAGCGACCTACAAGCATCTTCTCCAACACCACAGTTCAAAAGCATCCAATTTTCAGCTGTCACTTTCTTTATAGTACATCTTTCATATCCATCCATGACATATGGAAAAACCATAGCCTTGACTGGATGGATCTTTGTTGGCAAAGCAACGTCTCGGCTTTTTAATATGCTGTCTAGTTTGGTCATCACTTTTCTTCCAAGTCATAAATATGTTTTAAGTTCATGGAGGCAGACATCACCTGCAGTGATTTCCAAGCCCCCAAAGATAGTCTGCTGCTGTTTCCAATGTTTTCCCATCTATTTGCCATGAAGTGATGAGACTGGATGCAATGATTTTAGTTTTCTGAATGCTGAGCTTTAAGCTAACTTTTTCACTCTCCTCTTTCACTTTCATCAGGAGACTCTTTAGTTCTTCTTCACTTTCTGCCATAAGGGTGGTGTCGTCTGCATATCTGAGATTCTTGATATTTCTCCCAGCAATCTGGATTCCAGCGTGTGCTTCCTCCAGCCCAGTGTTTCTCATGATGTACTCTGCGTATAAGTTAAATAAGCAGGGTGACAATATACAGCCTTGACATATTCCTTTTCCTAATTAGAACCAGTCTGTTGTTCCATGTCCAGTTCGAACTGTTTCTTCCTGACCTGCATACAGGTTTCTCAAGAGACAGGTCAGGTGGTCTGGTATTCCCATCTCTTTCAGAATTTTTCCCAGTTTATTGTGATCCACACAGTCAAAGGCTTTGGCATAGTCAATAAAGCAGAAATAGATGTCTTTTTTTCTGGAACTCTCTTGCTTTTTCAATGATCCAGTGGATGTTGGCAGTTTGATCTCTGGTTTCTCTGCATTTTTTAAATCCCTCTTGAACATTTGGAAGTTCACAGTTCATGTGAACTTGGAGAATTTTGAGCATTACTTTACTAGTGTGTGAGATGAGTGCAATTGTGCAGCAGCTTGAATATTCTTTGTCATTGCCTTTCTTTGGGATTGGAATGAAAACTGACCTAATGACTAGATGTTTTCAATTGCATTTGCTGAAAGAACTGGCTGTGCAGTTTTGAAGAAAAAAAAATCATTTTAACCCATTTTCTCTGAAGTGCAAGGCATATCATGGCCATCCCTGAATCATAAAGTCACCTTTTCTTTATGTAGTCATAGTTTCATGCCTAAATTATAGGCCAACTCGTGCTCAAATTGACTCTGATATCAGGGGCAGATCAACTAATAAAAAGCTTGGATTGTCCCTCTGGAGGAAAGTGAGATCTTGGTCCCACGAGAAGAATCTGAAGGGTTAAGGGAACTTGCAAGAGTGGGGAAAGCTTAGTCCATCCTACATGTACCAAAATCTTAAATAAGGCTTATTTACTTTACCGAAGTAAAAAAACAGATGATGAAAACAATTATAAATCAATGAAAGGTAAAGAAACTCATAGTCTGTTATCAAAAATTGCATTCTAAGAAAACTTTGTGCTCTTAACCTCGAGAGGAGACTAAATTCCATCTGGTACCAGCTTACCAGAAGACAAACAAACAAACAAACAAATTATCGGTAAGCTTAAAAAAAGTATATTCCATATATCTTGAAGTAGCAGTATTTCTGCAAAGGCATCAGTGTGAAACCATAGAGGACATGGTTAAAACCTGATTAAATAGAAATTGACAATGTAATCTGGTCACTGCTGCGACTTGAAATGCTTTAATATGATAACTGAAATTATAACTGACAGCATTTGACCAGGACATATCAGATTTTCACGGATGTCACATAATTTCTAGGATATCTATATTAGGAACTGAAGGAATCTTTGAACCTAGGAAAGAAAACAACAGTCTCAAAGGCCCTTGCTGAATCATCTATCAGCAAGGAATGTCTTTGCAAGGATCGCAAAGTGAAGGGAAAATACACCGACCTGCCACTGCAACTTCGGTCCTCTGAGCAGATCTGGAGGTCTCCCTTTGTATAAGCTAACCTGTTCCTTCCAAATAGAGGTTTGCAACACAAAACAAGTGGCCGCCTATTCTTCCCCGAAGGAGGCTCTCTTTCCCCACATCCTGCGAACTCCCTTTCCCAGCCTCCTGGAAAAGCGCTTCTTGCAGTTCCTTTCAGAAAATCCTATGGACGGAGAAACCTGGTAGGCTGCAGTCCGTGGGGTCGCTGAGGGTCGGACACGACTGAGCGACTGCACTTTCATTTTCACTTTCATGCATTGGAGAAGGCAATGGCAACCCACTTACTGTTCTTGCCTGGAGAATCCCAGGGACGGGGGAGCCTAGTGGGCTACCGTCTATGGCGTCGCACAGAGTCGAACACGACTGAAGCAACTTAGCAGCAGCAGCAGCAGCAGCAGCAGCAGCAGCAGTTCCTTTCTTAGGGGCAGTTATCCCTGAGATTGGGACCTGGAAAGGCAGAGCCACCTCCACACACACGTCTTTTCTGTCCCCTTTCCTCTGGAGGAGAGCTCTAGTGAGCCTAGGTCTGTCAGGAAAATTCTTGGCTTTGACGGGATCCCACCCGGTGTGTGAACCTGCATACCCGACCTAGGGGCCACAGGGCACCTGTTTTGCTCGAGTGGGTCCTGGAGGGGTGCAGCATAGCAAGAGCTTAAAAATCCATCCAATTTGTCTTTTTTTTTACCTCAGAGAGAACGAGTTTGCTCCACCTCCACCCTTTGGCAGTGTGGAGGGAAGAGGGCACCACCCTCTCCCAAAGGGGACATAGGGCCTACCAGGAGAGAAAGGCCCCTTGAGGAGCTGAGCCCAGGTAGGCAGCCAGTGATGTCAAGCACACTCCCGCTGCTTGCTTCTTCATGGGCACTCCCACGATCTGCTAGGAATGTCTTTGCAAGGATCTCAAAGGGAAGGGGAGATACATGGCCCTGTCTCTGGAACTTCAGTCCTCTGAGCAGATCTGGAGGTCTTGAGTTGTATAAGCAAACCTGTTCCTTCCAAATAGAGGCTTGCAAACACACCCCTGGTGGTTGCCTCTTCTTCCCCGAAGAAGTCTTTCTTTCCCCACATGCTGCGAACTCCCTGTCCCAACCTCCCATTCCTTTCTTAGAGGCAGTTATCCCTGAGCTTGGGGCCGTAGGGAGTAGCCCCACACTCACAGGGAAAGGCAAAGACTCCTCCATACATCTCCTCTATCCCCTTTGCTCTGGAGGAGAGCTCTAGTGAGCCTAGGTCTTTCAGGAAAATTCTTGGCTTGGACAGGATCTCACCCTGTTTGTCAACCTGCATACCCAACCAGGGGCCACAGAGCACCTGTTTCAGTACAGTGGGCCCTGAAAGGGTGCAGCCTAGCAAGAGCTTGAAAATCCATTCAATTGCTGTTTTTGTACCTCTGACAGAGCGAGCTTGGCTCCACCCTTTGGCAGTGAGGAGAAAAGAGGCATGACACCCTCCCCAAGGGGACATGGGGCCTACTTCGAGAGGAAAGGCCCCTTGTGGAGTTGAGGCCAGGAAGGCACACAGTCGTGTCAAACACACTCTCACTGCTTGCTTCTTCAGGGGCACTCCCGCTATCAGCTAGGAATGTCTTTGCAATGATCACAAAGGGAAGGGGAGATACAGGGCCCTGCTTCTGGACCTCCGGTGCTCTGAGCAAATCTCGAGGTCTCCCGTTGTTGGTCAAGGTCAAGGTCAAGGTCAAGTTCAAGGTAAAGTTCAAGGTCAAGTTCAAGTTCAAGTTCATGGTAAAGGTTAAGAGCAAGTTCAGGTTCAGGTTCAAGGTCAGGTTCAAGGTCAAGTCCAAGGTCAAGGTCAACGTCAACGTCAAGGTCAAGGTCAAGTTCAAGGGCAAGGCAAGGCCAAGCCCAAGGCCAATGTAAGGGCAAGGGCAATGCCAAGGGCAAGGCCAAGGCCCAGGCCAAGGCAAAGGCCAAGGCCACCAAAGCGAAGCCCAAACCCCGTAACACCTGACAGAAGGCAGAAGCCACAGGCCCCTGTGCAGAGGAAGCCACTGAAGGCAGCAAGGCCACAGAGCTCCCCGACTCCCATTCCCATAAGAAGATGTGAGGATAAAGGGCCTCATCCCAGCACAGCACCCGCTCCCACCACCCCCCAACCCCGGCTCCCGCCCCCCGCAGCACGCCCCCTGAAACAACACTGTCTTCCCAGAAAAGAGAGCGGAGAAGCCATGTGTGTGCCAAAGGAGCAAGATGAACGAACGATGCCACGCCCTCCGACTTTGGGCACACCTGACGCCTCGGAACCCCGGGCCCAGCCGATGTGTCCCACCGTTCTCGGGCGTTAGGGGGGGTCGACACGTTGGCCGAGAGCCCTTGCCCTGACCACCCGCAAATCCCCTGAGACGTGATCCGACCCCAGGGACCGAGGGCAAACGTACCCCTTGAGGTGCTGGAGGAGCCAGACGAAGCCATGGTGGGAGAGGCACACGGGCACGCTGCAGACTGCTGGCCGAGTGGGCGGGGACCCAGCAGCTCAGGACTCTGGAGAGCGGGAGGCGGCTCCGCCCCCATTGACGTCAATAGGGTTTGGGTGGGTAGATGGAGGGGGCCGCCCCTGGCCTCTTTCCAAGCAGAGACCCTGGACGGAGTCCCGTGAAGCGAGTGGGCTTTTCCCGGGAACGGCTGTGCCCCGGACCGCCAAAATCCTCGTTGGGGTGGGCGGGCAGTTCGGGGGCTTTGGTTTGTGGCCCTCCCTCGCAGCGGGGGGTGGGATCAACCCCGGGTGGATCAATCAGGGGCCCTCAGCAGTGCCAAGGGAGCTCACCGCCCAGGAAAGGCCCCTAGGTCCCTTTGAATTGGCCACCAACGCCCCCTTCCCCAGCCTGCCTTGCTCTGGGGTTTCCCGCCTTTTCACATTCCACAGGTCCCTGGGCCTCGACTGCCCCCCCGCTGGCTCCTCCGAGGCATTCCGGGACACCGGACGCTCTCTCCAGCGCCTCCACCTAGATCCCTCGCTGTCCTCGCCTCCGTTTCCCCCCTGCCCCCTCCCCAATTCCTCCATGGGCTCTTGGCGTCCTTTCCATACAGCAGTCCCAGAGCGCCACCCCGAGGGCTTTGAGTTGCCTGGAGCCCAAGGCTCCAGCCAGAGACCTGAGGGGCCAGCGTCTGGACCGACAGCTAATGCCATTTGGGGCTTTTCTCACGTGGAGCCTGAGGCCCCCACCTCTGCGGGCAACACCCCAGCGTGAGTGCCCTGGAGATACCCGCCCAATGGGACAGTGTAACCCCTACTGTGGGGAAGGAGGTTCCTGTTTTCCCTGCACTGGTTCGACTTTCAGGCCGAGGATTGACTCACACCATGGTGGCACGTGGAATAGCCCTTTGGGAAAATCTCATGGGAAAGACTTGAGGGAAAGCCACAGATCCCTTGATCCACTCGACGGGAAGCGTGACTCTGCCGCTACCGCTCGGGGAGGAAAGCGCACGTGCATGACCCCACTCTAGCCGAGGACTGACGCCACTTGGGAGACCCAGAAGTCCGCGAAGATCCATGTCAGCAATGGAGAGGAATCCTCAGGTTCCGGTCTGGACTCCACACAAGGTCTTAGGCCCCGGCATCGACGGGAGAGGAATCCTGAGAGGCCCCCTAGCAACTCGCATGGGGACTGGCCTTTCCTGAGGTCACCAGAGCGGGTCCCTGAGGTCCCCGTCGTAAGTCGAGAGCACCTGCCGCAACTCGAGAAAATCCAGGAGGTTCTCCCCTCCAGGCGAGATGAGGCCCATTTCCGCTGAGGCGTCTCGAGGCTAATCACACCTAACCTCAGGAACTTCGAAAGGGTCCTTCACACCCTTGCTGGCAAGTCAAGATGTTCTCCGACATACCCATCTCCACTAGAGAGGAAGGACGAGGGTCCCACCCACATCAGGCGGAGCCCCGTTTCCATCTTGTAGCTCGAGAAGAGGGATCCTTTCCCTTCGTCTTCGGGAAAGAATTCCCGGCCTTCCCGTCGCATCTCAAGAGGAGGCACTCTCCACAGGAAAGGCGAGAGGAACTCCAGGGCCTTGCCAGCATTCCCAAAGGCCCCAGATGTCTCCGTCCATTCCAGAAAAACCTGTTTTCCCTTCACTGCCTCGACATTCACGCCGAGGATAGACTCACACCACCGTGACATGAGGGACAGCCCTGTTGGAAAGCCTCGTGGGAAAGCCTCGATGCAAAGCGACTGATCCCTTGATCCACATGTCGGGAAGCGTGACACTGCTGCTACAGCTCGTGAGGAAATCGCAGGTGCATGCAACCACACGAGATGAGGACTGACTCCCCTGGCGAGACTCCAGAAGTATGGAAAGATTCATGTCAGCACTGGAGAGGCATCCTCAGGGTCTGGCCCCGAATCCACACAAGGTCTTAGGCACCCGGCATCGATGGGAGAGGAATCCGCTATAGGCACCATGGTAACTAGCATGGGGACTGGCCTTTCCTGAGGCCACCAGAGCGAGTCCCTGAGGTCCCCGTCGTAACTCGAGAGCACCTGCCACAACTGGGGAAAATCCAGGAGGTTCTCCCCTCTAGGCCGAGATGGAGGCCCATTTGCGCTGAGGCGTCTCGAGGCTAATCACACCTAACCTCTGGAACTTCCAACGGGTCCTGCACACCCTTGCTGCAACTCAAGAAGATGCCCCACTTACCCGTCTCCACTCCAGAGGAAGCACGAGAGTCCCGCCCACATCCAGAGGAGCCCCGTTTCCAACTCCTTGCTCGAGAGGAGAGATCCTTTCCCTGCGTGGTCGGCAAAGAATTCCCGGCTTTCCCGTCGCATATCAAGAGCAGGCGCTCTGCACAGGAAAGGCGAGAGAACTCCAGGGTCGTCCCACCATTCCCAGTGTCCCCCAGATGTCTCAGTCCATTCCAGGGAAACCTGTTTTCCCTGCACTGCCTCGACTTTCTAGCCGATGATGGACTCACACCACGGTGGCACGTGGGACAGCCATGTAGGAAATCCTCGTGGAAAAGCCTCGTGGGAAAGCCTCGAGGGAAAGCCCCTGATCCCTTGATCCTCGCGAAGGGAAGCGTGACACTGCTGTTACAGCTCGGAGGAAAGCGCACGTGCATGCCCCCACTCGAGACGAGGACTGACTCCCCTGGGGAGACTTCAGAAGTACCCCAAGATCCATGTCTGCATTGGAGAGGAATGCTCAGGTTCCGGCACAGACTCCACCCAAGGTCTTAGGCCCCGGCATCGACGGAGGGGAATCCCGAGAGGGCCCTAGTAAACTCGCATGGGACTGGCCTTTCCTGAGGCCACAGAGCGAGTCCCTGAGTCCCCGTCGTAAGTCGAGAGCACCTGCCGCAACTCGAGAAAATCCAGGAGGTTCTCCCCTCCAGGCGAGATGAGGCCATTTCCGCTGAGGCGTCTGGAGGCTAATCACATCAACCTCTGGAACTTCCAAAGGGTCCTTCACACCCTTGCTGCAACTCAAGAAGTTCCCACAACCCGTCTCCACCTCTAAGAGGAACACGAAGAAGTCCCCGCCACATCCAGGTCAGAGAGTC
>NW_017211584.1:0-17596 GCF_001704415.2 Capra hircus
TTCTGGAATGACGGAGACATCTGGGGACTCTTGGAATGCTGGCAAGGCCCTGGAGTTCCTCTCGCCTTTCCTGTGGAGAGTGCCTCCTCTTGAGATGCGACGGAAGCCGGAATTCTTCCCGACGATGAAGGAAAGGATCCCTCTTCTCGAGCTACGAGGCGGAAACGGGGCTCCGCTGGATGTGGGTGGACCTCCGTCCTTCCTCTCGAGTGGAGATGGGTATGTCGGAGAACTTCTTGACTTGCAAGCAAGGGTGTGAAGGACCCTTTCGAAGTTCCAGAGGTTAGTTTGTGGTTAGCCTCGAGACGCCTCAGCGGAAATGGGCCTCATCTCGCCTGGAGGGGAGAACCTCCTGGATTTTCTCGAGTTGCAGCTTCCTCTCGAAGTAGGCCCCATGTCCCCTTGGAGGGTGTCATGCCTCTTCTCCTCACTGCCAAGGGTGGAGCCAAGCTCGCTCTGTCAGAGGTACAAAAACAGCAATTGAATGGATTTTCAAGCTCTTGCTAGGCTGCACCCTTTCAGGCCCCACTTTACTGAAACAGGTGCTCTGTGGCCCCTGGTTGGGTATGCAGGTTCACAAACAGGGTGAGATCCTGTCCAAGCCAAGAATTTTCCTGAAAGACCTAGGCTCACTAGAGCTCTCCTCCGGAGCAAAGGGATAGAGGAGATGTATGGAGGAGTCTTTGCCTTTCCCTGTGAGTGTGGGGCTACTCCCTACGGCCCCAGGCTCAGAGATAACTGCTCTAAGAAAGGAATGGCAAGAAGCGCTATTCTTGGAGGTTGGGACAGGGAGTTCGCAGCATGTGGGGAAAGAAAGACTTCTTCGGGGAAGAAGAGGCAACCACCGGGGGTGTGTTTGCAAGCCTCTATTTGGAAGGAACAGGTTTGCTTATACAACTCAAGACCTCCAGATCTGCTCAGAGGACTGAAGTTCCAGAGACAGGGCCATGTATCTTCCCTTCCTTTGAGATCCTTGCAAAGACATTCCTAGCAGATGTGGGAGTGCCATGAAGAAGCAAGCAGCGGGAGTGTGCTTGACATCACTGGCTGCCTACCTGGGCTCAGCTCCTCAAGGGGCCTTTCTCTCCTGGTAGGCCCTATGTCCCCTTTGGGAGAGGGTGGTAGCCCTCTTCCCTCCACACTGCCAAAGGGTGGAGGTGGAGCAAACTCGTTCTCTCTGAGGTAAAAAAAAAAAAAGACAAATTGGATGGATTTTTAAGCTCTTGCTATGCTGCACCCCTCCAGGACCCACTCGAGCAAAACAGGTGCCCTGTGGCCCCTAGGTCAGGTATGCAGGTTCACACACCGGGTGTGATCCTGTCAAAGCCAAGAATTTTCCTGACAGACCTAGGCTCACTAGAGCTCTCCTCCAGAGGAAAGGGGACAGAAAAGACGTGTGTGTGGAGGTGGCTCTGCCTTTCCAGGTCCCAATCTCAGGGATAACTGCCCCTAAAGAAAGGAACTGCTGCTGCTGCTGCTGTTAAGTTGCTTCAGTCGTGTTCAACTCTGTGCGACGCCATAGACGGTAGCCCACTAGGCTCCCCCGTCCCTGGGATTCTCCAGGCAAGAACAGTAAGTGGGTTGCCATTGCCTTCTCCAATGCATGAAAGTGAAAATGAAAGTGCAGTCGCTCAGTCGTGTCCGACCCTCAGCGACCCCACGGACTGCAGCCTACCAGGCTTCTCCGTCCATAGGATTTTCTGAAAGGAACTGCAAGAAGCGCTTTTCCAGGAGGCTGGGAAAGGGAGTTCGCAGGATGTGGGGAAAGAGAGCCTCCTTCGGGGAAGAATAGGCGGCCACTTGTTTTGTGTTGCAAACCTCTATTTGGAAGGAACAGGTTAGCTTATACAAAGGGAGACCTCCAGATCTGCTCAGAGGACCGAAGTTGCAGAGGCAGGTCGGTGTATTTTCCCTTCACTTTGCCGATCCTTGCAAAGACATTCCTTGCTGATAGATGATTCAGCAAGGGCCTTTGAGACTGTTGTTTTCTTTCCTAGGTTCAAAGATTCCTTCAGTTCCTAATATAGATATCCTAGAAATTATGTGACATCCGTGAAAATCTGATATGTCCTGGTCAAATGCTGTCAGTTATAATTCCAGTTATCATATTAAAGCATTTCAAGTCGCAGCAGTGACCAGATTACATTGTCAATTTCTATTTAATCAGGTTTTAACCATGTCCTCTATGGTTTCACACTGATGCCTTTGCAGAAATACTGCTACTTCAAGATATATGGAATATACATTTTTTAAGCTTACCGATAATTTGTTTGTTTGTTTGTTTGTCTTCTGGTAAGCTGGTACCAGATGGAATTTAGTCTCCTCTCTAGGTTAAGAGCACAAAGTTTTCTTAGAATGCAATTTTTGATAACAGACTATGAGTTTCTTTACCTTTCATTGATTTATAATTGTTTTCATCATCTGTTTTTTTACTTCGGTAAAGTAAATAAGCCTTATTTAAGATTTTGGTACATGTAGGATGGACTAAGCTTTCCCCACTCTTGCAAGTTCCCTTAACCCTTCAGATTCTTCTTGTGGGACCAAGATCTCACTTTCCTCCAGAGGGACAATCCAAGCTTTTTATTAGTTGATCTGCCCCTGACATCAGAGTCCATTTGAGCATGAGTTGGCCTATAATTTAGGCATGAAACTATGACTACATAAAGAAAAGGTGACTTTATGATTCAGGGATGGCCATGATATGCCTTGCACTTCAGAGAAAATGGGTTAAAATGATTTTTTTTTCTTCAAAACTGCACAGCCAGTTCTTTCAGCATATGCAATTGAAAACACCTAGTCATTAGGTCAGTTTTCATTCCAATCCCAAAGAAAGGCAATGACAAAGAATATTCAAGCTGCTGCACAATTGCACTCATCTCACACACTAGTAAAGTAATGCTCAAAATTCTCCAAGTTCACATGAACTGTGAACTTCCAAATGTTCAAGAGGGATTTAAAAAAATGCAGAGAAACCAGAGATCAAACTGCCAACATCCACTGGATCATTGAAAAAGCAAGAGAGTTCCAGAAAAAAAGACATCTATTTCTGCTTTATTGACTATGCCAAAGCCTTTGACTGTGTGGATCACAATAAACTGGGAAAAATTCTGAAAGAGATGGGAATACCAGACCACCTGACCTGTCTCTTGAGAAACCTGTATGCAGGTCAGGAAGAAACAGTTCGAACTGGACATGGAACAACAGACTGGTTCTAAATAGGAAAAGGAATATGTCAAGGCTGTATATTGTCAGCCTGCTTATTTAACTTATATGCAGAGTACATCATGAGAAACACTGGGCTGGAGGAAGCACACGCTGGAATCCAGATTGCTGGGAGAAATATCAAGAATCTCAGATATGCAGACGACACCACCCTTATGGCAGAAAGTGTATAAGAACTAAAGAGTCTCCTGATGAAAGTGAAAGAGGAGAGTGAAAAAGTTAGCTTAAAGCTCAGCATTCAGAAAACTAAAATCATTGCATCCAGTCTCATCACTTCATGGCAAATAGATGGGAAAACATTGGAAACAGCAGCAGACTATTTTGGGGGGCTTGGAAATCACTGCAGGTGATGGCTGCCTCCATGAACTTAAAACATATTTATGACTTGGAAGAAAAGTGATGACCAAACTAGACATCATATTAAAAAGCCGAGACGTTGCTTTGCCAACAAAGATCCATCCAGTCAAGGCTATGGTTTTTCCATATGTCATGGATGGATATGAAAGATGTACTATAAAGAAAGTGACAGCTGAAAATTGGATGCTTTTGAACTGTGGTGTTGGAGAAGATGCTTGTAGGTCGCTTAGACTACAAGGAGACGCAACCACTCCATCCTAAAGGAAATCAGGTCTGAATATACATTGGAAGGACTAATACTGAACCTGAAACTCCAATACTGTGGCCATTTGATGTGAAGAGCTGACTCACTTGGAAGTTGCTTTGATTTGCCTGTGAGTGTGGGAGCCCTCCCTGGGCAAAGGGCCTCAGGGGTCATTGCCACTGAATCACGACCTCCAAGCAAGCGCATTCCAGCTGTGTGACATTCAGGAAGCAGGAGACTGGGAAAACTATCTTCCTTAGAGGAAGGAAAGTCATCCACAGAGAGTGTGTTTTCAGGCCTCTCTTTGCAGCAAGTGTTTTGCTTCTCAGACATCAGAGCTGCAGGCTTGCTCTGAGGGCCTCAATTGCAGAGTCAGGGCTGTGTGTCTCACTGCACTTTCCAAGCATTGCAGACACATTCCTAGGTTGGAGCAGTGCTTCCCATGAGAAAGAAGCCTCGGGAGTGTGTCTGAGCGGGCTGAGTGCCATGCTAGGGTCACCTAGTCGAGGGCACCTTGCACATCCAATGGGCCCCAGGCGAGTAGCTATGGATCGGCCCTTCGGTTGAGATATCCCAAAGCAGGGAACAAAGCTAGCTCTGTCAGAAGGAGGAAAACAGCAATGGGATGGATTTTCAAGCAGTTGCGAAGTCACACCACGTTAGGGCTCCCCGGGAAAGAAATGCAAATTTTGGCCTCTAGGCCCAGTATCCAGATGTGTGCACAGGATATTTTCCCCAAAGGATCCAAGAATGTTCCAGACAGACCTAAGCTCACTAGCTCTCTCCTGCAGAGGAAATGAAATATTGTTGCTGAACCACGAAAAGATGCTGGGATTCTTGGCTTATGGAGGAGAAGAATTCAATCCAGGGCCCAAGACGAGGCTTGATTGCTCAGAGCTTTTGTGCAATAGAGTTTTATTAAAGGATAAAGGAGATAGAGAAAGCTTCTGACAGAGACATCACAAGGGGCAGAAAGCGTACCCCCTTGCTAGTGTTGGTAATGGAGTTATATACTCTCCAATAAGTTATGACAACGAACAAAAGAATGTCTGGAGGTTGTAAAGACTCACTAGACCTACTCCCATAATTGACATTTTAAGATAACAGGATTAGCCAGGAGGTTTTTTCCAGAGACCGTCCTCAAGAAGGATGCATGATTGTTATATAATCCTAAGGAATGTAGAGGGGAAAACAGTTTGTCCTTTCTTCCTCCTTGAGAATTCTAGACCCCTCTCTCCTTGGGGACCCTTGAACTTCTTAGAAACCTGCCTTGGCAATGACTCTCTCAAAAATATGATTGAACAGCCGTTTGGAGCTTCCTTTGACTTTCCCTGGGAGGGAGGGAGCCCTCCCTGAGCACAGGGCCTCAGGGGCCATGGCCAATGAAAAAGAATCTCCCAGCAAGTGCTTTTCAGCCCTGTGTGGCTCTCAGCCCACAGGAGTCTGAGAAAACTCTCTTCCTTGGAGGAAGGAAAGGCAGCCCAAGAGTGTGTTTTCAGGCCTGTATCTTGCAGCAAGTGTTTGGCTTGTTAGACAGAAGACCTGCAGGCCTGTTCCAACAGACTCAATGCCAGAATCAGGGTCTTGTGTCTCCCTGCAGTTTCCTGGCCTTGCAAACACATTCCTAGGTGAGAGCAGTCCTGCCCATGGGGAAGCAGGCTGCGGGAGTGTGTCTGAGGGGGCCAGGTGTCATGCTGGGGTCACCTGGTCGAGGGCACCTTGCACCTCCAATGGACCCCAGGCAAGGAGTTGCAGGCCACCACCTTGCTTCTGAAATCCCAAAATGGGGAGCAAAGCTCGCTCTGTCAGAGGGAAGAAAACAGCAACAGGATGGATTTTCAAGCAGTTGCTAGGCTGTACTGCGTTAGGGCTCCAAGGAAGGAAAATGCGAATTTTAGCCCCTACGACTGGTATCCAGGTGGGCTCCCAGGATGATTTCCCCGCAGGATCCAAGAACGTTCCAGACAGACCTGGGCTCACTAGCTCCCTCCTGCAGAGGAAACATGAGAGAACAGCTGTTTGGAGGTTGCTTTGACTTCCCCGGGAGGGTAGGATCCCTCCCTGGGTGCAGGGCCTCAGGGGCCATTGCCGCTGAGAAATGCCCTCTAAGCCAGATCTTTCCAGCCTTGTATGACTCAGCACGGAGGAGACTGGAAAAGCTCTCTTCCTTGGAGGAAGGAAAGGCAGCCCCAGAGAGTGTGTTTTCACACCTGTATCTTGCAGCAAGTGTTTGGCGTCTCAGACGTCAGACCTCCAGGCCTGCTCCAATGGCCTCAGTTCCAGAGTCAGGGCCGTGTGTCTCCCTGCATTTTCTGAGCCTTGGGAACACATTCCTAGGTCAGAACAGTCCTGCCCATGGGGAAGGAGGCTGCGGGAGTGTGTCTGAGGGGGTCGGGTGCCATGCTGGGGTCCAATAGACCCGGTACCTCCAATAGACCCCAGGACAACAGCGGTGGGGCTCCCCCTGGCTTCCGAAATGCCAAAGCGAGAAGCAAAGCTAGCTGTATCAGAAGGAAGAAAAGAGCAATCGGATGGATGTTCAGGCTGTTGCTGGTCCGCACCACTTCAGGGTCCCCCCCCGAGAGGAACAGGCACCCTGTGGCCCCTAGGTCCGATATGCAGGTTAACACACAGGGTGTGTCCCCATAGGAGCCAAGAATTTTCCTGACAGACCTAGGCTCACTAGAGCTCTCCCACAGGGCAAAAGGGGTAGAACAGACAGTGGATGTGACTCTGCCTTTCACAGCGAGCATGGGGCCCTCCCTACAGCCCCGGGCTCCAGGGAAAATTGTCCCTGAAAAATGACCTCCAAGAAGCGCTTTTCCAGCAGGCTGGGATGCAGAGTTCACAGGATGCGGGGAAAGTGATCGTCCTTCAGGGAAGAAGAGGCAGCCACCCAGTGTGTGTTTGCAAGCCTGTATTTGGAAGAAACTGGTTAGCTTCTTCAAGGGGAGACCTCCAGGTCTGCTCAGAGGACCGAAATTCCAGAGGCAGCACCATGCATCTCCCCTGTCCTTTCTGAGCCTTGGAAAGACATTCCTAGCTTATAGCGGTATTGCTCATGAAGAAGCAGGATGCAGGAATGTGTCAGACATGACTGGGTGCCTTCCTGGGTTCAGCTCCGTGAGGGGCCTTTCCACTCAAATTAGGTCCCATGCCTCCTTGGGGAGGAAGTGGGGCCCGCTTGCCTCCAAATTGCCAAAGGCTGGAACAAAGCTAGTTCTATCAGAGGTAAGAAAAGAGCAATTGGATGGATGTGGAAGCTGTTGCTGGGCCGCACTGCTTCAGGCCCCCCACCCCTCTGCCCCCGAGAGAAACAGGCGCCCTGTGGCCCCTAGGTCCTGGATGCAGTTTCACACATAGAATGCGTCCCCATAGGAGCCAAGAATTTTCCTGACAGACCTAGGCTCACTAGAGCTCTCCTACAGAGCAAAGGGGATGGGACAGATGTGTGGCTGTGGCTCTGCCTTTCCCTGGGAGTGTGGAGCCGCTCCCTATGGCCCCGGGCTCCAGGGGAAATTGCCCCTGAATAATGACCTCCAAGAAGCGCTTTTCCAACTGGCTGAGACGTGGAGTTCTCAGGATACAGGGAAAGCGAGTGTCCTTCGGGGAAGCAAAGGCAGTCACCTGTTATCATAACTTACTAGAATAGTAGGTACCTTCTCCGGTTGGGCAGAGGCCTTCCCTACCTGATCTGAAAAAGAAAACGAAGTAGCTCGCTGATTTGAGAAATAATTCCCAGACTTGGGTTTCCAACCAGTATAGAATCCGACAATGGCCCTGTCTTTGCAGCCGCGTTAATTAACAGGTATGTGAAGCTCTAAATATCAGTGGAAATTACATACAGCATATAGGCCCCAGTGTTCTGGAATGGTGGAAAGAAACAACCAAACTCTTGAAGAGACACTTTCAAAATGGATCATAGAGACTGACTGTACATGGATGGGCTTGCTTCCGGCAGACTTACTCATATTACGGGTAACTGCACGTTCCCATAGTTGTTGTCCTTATGAAATTTTCTATGGGAGACCCCCTCCCACAGTGAGGCAGGTGTTAGCAGATTTGCCACAAGTAAGGGGGTGGGATTTCACAGCAGATGGAACAATTAGGTAAGGTAATAAATCAGGTAACTAAGTTTGTATAAAAAAGAATATCATTCCCCCTTGAGGAACAGATTCATGAATTTGTGCTCAGTGATCAGGTGTGGCTCAATGACTGGAAACACAATTCCTTGGCCTGACATCGGAAAGGTCCTTATACTGTTGTTTTAGCCACAATTCTGAAAGAGATGGGAATACCAGACCACCTAACCTGCCTCTTGAGAAATCTGGATGAAGGTCAGGAAGCAACAGTTAGAGTAGGACATGGAACAACAGACTGGTTCCAAAAAGGAAAAGGAGTATGCAAAGGCTGTATATTGTCACCCTGTTTATTTAACTTCTATGCAGAGTACATCATGAAAAATGCTGGGATGGAAGATACATGAGGTGGAATCAAGATTGCCGGTAGAAATATCAATAAACTTAGATATGCAGATGTCACCACCATTATGGCTGAATGTGAAGAGGAACGGGTATGTCGGGGAACTTCTTGAGTTGCAGCAAGGGTGTGAAGGACCCTTTGGAAGTTCCAGAGGTTAGGTGTGGTTAGTCTCGAGATGCCTCAGCGGAAATGGGCCTCATGTCGCCTGGAATGGAGAGGCTCCTGGATATTCCCGAGTTTCAGCAGGTGCTCTCGAGTTACGACGGGGACTTCAGGGACCCGCTCTGGCGGCCGCAGGAAACGCCAGTCATCATGCGTGTTGCTAGGGGGCCTCTCGTGATTCCTCTCCCGTCGATGCCGGGGCCTAAGACCTTGTGTGGAGTTGGGGCCGGAAGCTGAGGATTCCTCTCCAGTGCTGACATGGATTTTGTGGTACTTCTCGAGTCTCCACAAGGGAGTCAGGCCTCGTCTCGAGTGGGGGCATGAGCGTGCCCTTTCCTCCCATGCTGTAGCAGCAGTGTCACGCTTCCCCATGCCTGGACCAAGGGATCTGTGGCTTTCCCTCGAGTCTTTCCCACTAGGCTTTCCAACAGGTCTGTCCCACGTGTGACGGTGGTGTGAGTCGATCCTCGGCATGAAGGCCAAGGCAGTGCAGGGAAAACAGGTTCCTGTGGAATGGACTGAGACATCTGGGTGAGTCTCGGAATGGTGGCACGACCCTGCAGTTCCTCTCCCCTTTCCTTTGGAGAGCGCCTCCTCTTGAGATGCGATGGGAATGCCGGGAATTCTTTCCCGACCAATCAGGGAAAGGATCGCTCATCTCGAGCTACGAGCCGGAAACGGAGCTCCTCTGGATGTGGCCGGGACACTCGTGCTTCCTCTTGAGTGGAGACGGGTATGTCGGGGAACTTCTTGAGTTGCAGCATGACTGTGAAAGACTCTTTGGAAGTTCCAGAGGTTAGGTGTTATTAGCCTCGAGACGCCTCAGCGGAAATGGGCCTCATCTCGCCGGGAGGGGAGAACTTCCTGGATTTTCTCGAGTGTGGCAGGTGCTCTAGAATTACAACGGGGACCTCAGGAACCCTCTCCGGTGTCCTGAGGAAAGGCCAGGCTCCATGCGAGTTGTTCGATGGCCTCTCGGGATTCCTCTCCCGTTGATGCCGGGGTCTGAGACCTTGTACGGAGTCGGTGCCGGAACCTGAGGATTCCTCTCCAGTGCTGACATGGATCTTGGGGTACTACTGGAGTCTCCCGAGGGAAGTCAGTCCTCGTCTCGAGTGGGGCATGCACGTGCGCTTTCCTCCCGAGCTGTAGCAGCAGTGTCACGCTTCCCTTCGCGTGAATCAAGGGATCTGTGGCTTTCCCTCGAGGCTTTCCCACGAGGCTTTCCCACAGGGCTGTCCCACGTACCACCATGGTGTGAGTTGATCCCCAGCTTGAAAGTCGAGGCAGTGCAGGGAAAACAGGATTTCCTGGAATTGACTGAGACATCTGGGGGACTCTGGGAATGGTGGCATGACAGGGAGTTCCTCTCGCCTTTCCTGTGGAGAGTGACTCCCGAGAATTCTTTCCCTATCACGCTGGGAAAGGATCCCTCCTCTCGAGCTATGAGTCGGAAACGGGGCTCCTCTGGATGTGGGCGGGACTCTCGTGCCTCCTCTCGAGTGGAGACGGGTATGTCGTGGAACTTCTTGAGTTGCAGCAAGGGTGTGAAGGACCCTTTGGAAATTCCAGAGCTTAGGTGTGATTAGCCTCGAGACGCCCCAGCGGAAATGGGCCCATCTCTCCTGGAAGGGACAACCACCTGGATTTTCTCAAGTTGCGGCAGGTGCTCTCGACCTATGACGGGGACCTCAGGGAACCGCTCTGTTGGCCTGAGGAAATGCCAGTCCCCATGCGAGTTGCACGGTGGCCTCTCAGGTTTCCTCTCCCGTCGATGCCTGGGCCTAAGACCTTGTTTGGAGTCGGTGCCAGAACCAGAGGATTCCTCTCCAGTGCTGACATGGATCTTGGGGTACTTCTGGAGTCTCCCCAGGGGAGTCAGTCCTCGTCTCGAGTGGGGGCATGCACGTGTGCTTTCCTCCCGAGCTGTAGCAGCAGTGTCACGCTTCCCTTCGCGTGGATCAAGGGATCTGTGGCTTTCCCTCGAGGCTTTCCCACGAGACTTTCCCACGAGGCTTTCCCACAGGGCTGTCCCACGTGCCACCGTGGTGAAAGTCGACCCTGGGCTTGAAAGTCGAGGCAGTGCAGGGAAAACAGGTTTCCCTGGAATGGACTGAGACATCTGGGGGACTCTGGGAATGGTGTCACGACCCTGGACTTCCTCTCGCCTTTCCTGTGGAGAGCACCACCTCTTGAGATGCAACGGGAACGCCGGAAATTCTTTCCCCACCACGCAGGGAAAGGATCCCTCCTCTCGAGCTAGGAGGCGGAAACGGGGCTCCTCTGGATGTGGGCGGGACTCTCGTACTTCCTCTCGAGTGTCGACGGGTATGTCGGGGAACTTCTTGAGTTGCAGGAAGGGTGTGAAGGACGCTTTGCAAGTTCCAGAGGTTAGGTGTGATTAGCGTCGAGATGCCTCAGTGGAAATGGGCCTCATCTCGCCTGGAGGGGAGAACCTCCTGAATTTTCTCGAGTTGCGGCAGGTGCTCTCGACTTACGACAGGAACCTCAGGGACCCGCTCTGGTGGCCTCAGGAAAGGCCAGTCCCCATGCAAGTTGCTCGGGGGCCTCTCGGGATTCCTCTCCCGTCGATGCCGGGGCCTAAGACTTTGTGTGGAGTCGGTGCCGGAACCTGAGGTTTCCTAACAGTGCTGACATGGATCTTGGGGTACTTCTGAAGTCTCCCCAGGGGAGTCAGTCCTCGTCTCGAGTGGGGGCATGCACGTGCGCTTTCCTCCCGAGCTGTAGCAGCAGTGTCACGCTTCTTGGCGATTGGATCATGGTATCAGTGGCTTTCCCTGAAGGCTTTCCCTTGAGGCTTTTCCACGAGGCTTTCCCACAGGGCTGTCCCACGTGCCACCGTGGTGTGAGTCGATCCTCGGCTTGAAAGTCGAGGCAGTGCAGGGAAAACAAGTTTCCCTGGAATGGACTGAGACATCTGAGGGAATCTGGGAATGGTGGCACGACCCTGGAGTTCCTCTCGCCTTTTCTGTGGAGAGCGCCTACTCTTGAGATGCGACGGGAATGCCGGAAATTCTTTCCCGACCACGCAGGGAAAGGATCCCTTCTTTCGAGCTATGAGGTGGAAACGGGGCTCCTCCTCATGTGGGAGGGACTCTCGTGCTTCCTCTCGAGTGGAGACGGGCAGGTTGGGGAACTTCTTGAGTTGCAGCAAGGGTGAGAAGGACCCTTTGGCAGTTCTAGAGGTTAGGTGTGATTAGCCCCGAGATGCCTCAATGGAAATGGGCCTCATCTCGCCTGGAGGGGAGAAACTCCTAGATATTCTAGAGTTGCTGCAGGTGCTCTCGACTTACGATGGGGACCTCAGGGACCCGCTCTGGTGGCCTCAGGAAATTCCAGTCCCCATGCGAGTTGCTCGGGGCACTCTCCGGATTCCTCTCCCGTCGATGCCGGGGCCTCAGACCTTACGTAGAGTCGGTGCTGTAACCTGAGGATTCCTCTCCAGTGCTGACATGGATCTTGGTGTACTGCTGGAGTCTCCCCAGGGGAGTCAGTCCTCGTCTCGGTTGAGGGCATGCACGTGCGCTTTCCTCCCCAGCTGTAGCAGCAGTGTCGCGCTTCCCTTCGCGTGGATCAAGGGATCTGCGGCTTTCCCTCGAGGCTTTCCCACGAGGCTTTCACACGAGGCTTTGCCACAGGGCTGTCCCACGTGCCACAGTGGTGTGAGTCGATCCTCGGCTTGAAAGTCGAGTCAGAGCGGGGAAACAGGTTTCCCTGGAATGGACTGAGACATCTGGGGGACTCGGAGAATGGTGGCATGTCCCTGGAGTTCCTCTCGCCTTTCCTGTGAAGAGCGCCTCCTCTTGAGATGGGACGGGAACGCCGGGAATTCTTTCCCGACCTCCCAGGGAAAGGATCCCTCCTCTCGAGCTATGAGGCGGAAACGGGGCTCCTCTGGATGTGGGCGGAACTATCGTGCTTCCTCTTGAGTGGAGACGGGTATGTCAGGGGAACTTCTTGATTTGCAGCAAGGGTGTGAAGGACCCTTTGGAAGTTCCAGAGTTTAAGTGTGCTTAGCCTTGAGATGTGTCAGCGGAAATAGGCTTCATTTTGCCTGGAGGGGAGAACATCCTTGATTTTCTCGAGTTGCGGCAGGTGCTCTCGACTTACGACGGGGACCGCAGGGACCCGCTCTGGTGGCCTCAGGAAAGGCCAGTCAAGATCCAAGACAGCACTGGAGAGGGAGAGACATCACGAGAGGCTCCCGAGCAACTCGCATGGTGACTGGCCTTTCCTGAGGCCACCAAAGCGGGTCCCTGAGGTCCCCGTCGTAAGTTGAGAGCACCTGGCGCAACTCGAGAAAATCCAGGAGGTTCTCCCCTCCAGGCGAGATGAGACCCATTTGCGCTGAGGCATCTCGAGGCTAATCACACCTAACCTCTGGAACTTCCAAAGGGCCTTCACACCCTTGCTGCAACTCAAGAAGTTCCCCGACATACCCGTTTCCACTCGAAAGGAAGCACGAGAGTCCCGCCCACAACCAGAAGAGCCCCGTTTCAGCCTCATAGCTCGAGAGGAGGGATCCTTTCCCTGCGTGCTCGGGAAAGAATTTCCGGCGTTCCCGTCGCATCTCAAGAAGAGGCGCTCTCCACAGGAAAGGCGAGAGGAACTCAGGGTCGTGCCACCATTCCCAGAGCCCCCAGATGTCTCAGTCGATTCCAGGGAAACCTCTTTTCCCCGCAATGCCTCGACTTTCAAGCCGAGGATCGACTCAGACCTCGGTGGCACGTGGGACAGCCCTGTGAAAAGCCTAGTGGGAAAGCCTTTTGGGAAAGCCTACAGAGAAAGCCACAGATCCCTGGATCCACGCAAAGGGAAGCGTGACACTGCTGCTATAGCTCGGGAGGAAAGCGCACGGGCACGCCACACTCGCGACGAGGACTGACTCCCCTGGGAGACTCCAGAAGTACCCCAAGATCCATGTCAGAACTGGAGAGGAATCCTCAGGTTCCGGCACCGACTCCACACAAGGTCTCAGGCCCCGGCATAGACGGGAGAGGAATCGCTAGAGGCGCACGAGCAACTCGCATGGGGACGGGCCTTTCCTGAGGGCACTAGAGCGGGTCCCTGAGGTCCCCGTCGTAAGCCGAGAGCACCTGCGGCAACTCGAGAAAATCCAGGAGGTTATCCCCTCCAGCGAGATGAGGCCCATTTCCGCTGAGGAGTCTCGAGGCTTATCACACCTAATCTCTGGAACTTTCAAAGGGTCCTTCACACCCTTGCTGCAACTCAAGAAGTTCCCCGACATACCCGTCTCCACTCGAGAGGAAGCTCGAGAGTCCCGCCCTCATCCTTAGGAGCCCTTTTCCGCTTCCTAGCTCGAGAGGAGGGATCCTTTCCCTGCGTGGTCGGGAAAGAATTCCCGGCGTTCCCGTCGCATCTCAAGAGGAGGCGCTCTCCACAGGAAAGGCCAGAGGAACTCCAGGTCATGCCACCACTCCCAGAGTCCCCCAGATGTCTCAGTCCATTCCAGGGAAACCTGTTTCCCTGGACTGCCTCGACTTAAAGCCGAGGATCGACTCACACAACGGTGGCACGTGGGACAGCCCTGCAGGAAAGCCTCGTGGGAAAGCCTCGTGGGAAAGCCTCGAGGGAATGCCACAGATCCCTTGTTCCCCGCGAAGGGAAGCGTGACACTGCTGCTACAGCTCGGGAGGAAAGCGCACGTGCATGCCCCCACTCGAGACGAGGACTGACTCCCCTGGGGAGATTCCAGAAGTACCCTAAGATCCATGTCAGCACTGGAGAGGAATCCTCAGGTTCCGGAACTGTATCCAGACAAGGTCTCAGGCCCCAGCATCGACTGGAGAGGAATCCCGAGAGGCCCCCGGAGCAACTCGCATGGGGACTGGCCTTTCCTGAGGCCAGCAGAGCGGGTCCCTGAGGTCCCGTCGTAAGTCAAGAGCACCTGCAGCAAATCGAGAAAATCCAGGAGGTTCTCCCCTCCAGGCGAGATGAGGCCCATTTCCGCTGAGGCGTCTCGAGGCTATTCGCACTTAACCTCTGGAAGGTACAAAGGGTCCTTCACACCCTTGCTGCAACTCAAGAAGTTCCCCGACATACCCGTCTCCACTCGAGAGGAAGCACTAGAGTCCCGCCCACATCCAGAGGAGCCCCGTTTCCCCCTGCTAGCTCGAGAGAAGTGATCCTTTCCCTGAGTGGTCGGGAAAGAATTCCCGGCGTTCCCGTCGCATGCCAAGTGGATGCGCTCTCCACAAGAAAGGCGAGAGGAACTCCAGGGTCGTGTCACCATTCCCAGAGACCCCAGATGTCTCAGTCCATTCCAGGGATACCTGTATTCCCTGCACTGCCTCGACTTTCAAGCCGAGGATCGACTCACACCACGGTGGCACGTGGGACAGCCCTGTGGGAAGCCTCGTGGGAAAGCCTCGTGGGAAAGCCTCGAGGGAAATCCACAAATCCTTTGATCCACGCGAAGGGAAGCGTGACACTGCTGCTACAGCTCGGGAGGAACGAGCACGTGCATGCCCCCACTCGAGACGAGGACTGACTCCCCTGGGGAGACTCCAGAAGTACCCCAAGATCCATGTCAGCACTGGAGAGGAATCCTCAGGTTCCGGCACCGACTCCACACAAGGTCTTAGGCCCCCGGCATCGACGGGAGAGGAATCCCGAGTGGCCCCCGAGCAACTTGCATGGGGACTGGCCTTTCCTGAGGCCACCAGAGCGGGTCCCTGAGGTCCCCGTCGTTAGTCGAGAGCACCTGCCGTCACTCGAGAAAATCCAGGAGGTTCTCCCCTCCAAGCGAGATGAGGCCCATTTCCGCTGAGGCGTCTCGAGAGTAATCACACCTAACCTCTTGAACTTCCAAAGGGTCCTTCACACCCTTGCTGCAACTCAAGAAGTTCCCCGACATTCCCGTCTCCACTCGAGATGAAGCACGAGAGTCTCGCCCACATCCAGAGGAGCCCCGTTTCCGCCTCCTAGCTCGAGAGGAGGGATCCTTTCCCTGCGTGGTCGGCAAAGAATTCCCGGCGTTCCCATCTCATCTCAAGAGGAGGCGCGCTCCTCAGGAAAGGCGAGAGGAACTCCAGGGTCGTGCCACCATTCCCAGAGTCCCCCAGATGTCTCAGTCCAATCCAGGGAAACCTGTTTTCCCTGCACTGCCTCGACATTCAAGCTGAGGATCGACTCACACCACGGAGGCAAGTGGGACAGCCCTGTGGAAAAGCCTCGCGGGATAGCCTAGTGGGAAAGCCTCGAGGGAAAGCCACAGATCCCTTGATCCACGCGAAGGGAAGCTTGACACTGCTTCTACAGCTCGGGAGGAAAGCGCACGTGCATGCCCCCACTCGAGACGAGGACTGACTCCCCTGGGGAGACTCCAGAAGTACCCCAAGATCCATGTCAGCACTGGAGAGGAATCCTCAGGTTCCGGCACCGACACCACACATGGTCTTGTGCCCCATCATCGATGGGAGAATATCCGGAGACACCCCCGAGCAACTCGCATGGGGACTGGACTTTCCTGAGGCCACCAGACCGGGTCCCTGAGGTCCCGTCATAACTCGAAAGCACCTGCCGAAACTCGAGAGAATCCAGGAGGTTCTCCCGTCCAGGCGAGATGATGGCCCATTTCCGTTGAGGCATCTCGAGGCTAATCACACCTAACCTCTGGAACTTCCAGAGGGTCCTTCACACCCTTGCTGCACCTCAAGAAGTTCCCCGACATACTCGTCTCCACTCGAGAGAAAGCACGAGAATCCCGTCCACATCCAGAGGAGCCCCTTTTCCGCCTCATAGCTCGAAAGGAGGGATCCTTTCCCTGCGTGGTCGGGACAGAATTCCCGGCGTTCCCGTCGCATCTCAAGAGGAGGCGCTCTCCACAAGAAAGGCGAGAGGAATTCCAGGGTCGTGTCACCATTCCCAGAGTCCCCAGATATCTCCAGTCCATTCCAGGGAAACCTGTTTTCCCTGCATGCCTCGACTTTCAAGCCGAGGATCGACTCACACCAACGGTGGCACGTGGGACAGACCAGTGGTAAAGCCTCGTGGGAAAGCCTCGAGGGAAGGCTTGGAGGGAAAGCCACAGATCCCTTGATCCACGCGAAGGGAAGCGTGACACTGCCTGCTACAGCTCGGGAGGAAAGGCACTGCATGCCCCACTGGAGACGAGACTTGACTCCCCTGGGGAGACTCCAGAAGTACCCCAAGATCCATGTCAGCACTGGGAGAGGAATCTCAGGTTCCGGCACCGACTCCACACAAGGTCTTAGGCCCCGGCATCGACGGGAGAGGAATCCGAGAGGCCCCGAGCAACTCGCATGGGGACTGGCCTTTCCTGAGGCCACCAGAGCGGGTCCCTGAGGTCCCGTCGTAAGTCGAGAGCACCTGCCGCAACTCGAGAAAATCCAGGAGGTTCTCCCTCCAGGCGAGATGAGGCCCATTTCCGCTGAGGCGTCTCGAGGCTAATCACACCTAACCTCTGGAACTTCCAAAGGGTCTTCACACCCTTGCTGCAACTCAAGAAGTTCCCCGACATACCCGTCTCCACTCGAGAGGAAGCACGAGAGTCCCGCCCACATCCAGAGGAGCCCCGTTTCCGCCTCCTAGCTCGAGAGGAGGATCCTTTCCCTGCGTGTGTCGGGAAAGAATTCCCGGCGTTCCGTCGCATCTCAAGAGGAGGCGCTCTCCACAGGAAAGGCGAGAGGAACTCCAGGGTATTGCCACCATTCCCAGAGTCCCCAGATGTCTCAGTCCATTCCAGGGAAAACTGTTTTCCCTGCACTGCTTCGACTTTCAAGCAGAGGATCGACTCACACCACGGTGGCACGTGGGACAGCCCTGTGCGGAAAGCCTCCGTGGGAAAGCCTCGGTGGGAAAGCCTCGAGGGAAAGCCACAGATCCCTTGATCCACGCGAAGGAAGCGCGACACTGCTGCTACAGCTCGGGAGGAAAGCGCACGTGCATGCCCCCACTCGAGACGAGGACTGACTCCACTGGGGAGACTCCAGAAGTACCCCAGATCCATGCCAGCACTGGAGAGGAATCCTCAGGTTCCGGCACCGCTCCACACAAGATCTGAGGCCCGGCATCGACGGGAGAGGAATCCCGAGAGGCCCCCGAGCAACTCGCATGGGGACTGGC
>NW_017211585.1:0-27568 GCF_001704415.2 Capra hircus
ACTTCTTTATTCGGTGACACAAAATTACTCTGTCAGGACTTGCAGTACTGGTGCAGACACCTGTTATATTGCTTTAACAGAATTATTTTAAAAATATCACCGCTACCTGAAGCCGCACTTGTATCTACCTACTTACACAACGTTAAGGGCAATCTGGTGAAAATGCAGAAAGTAATGTGACAGACTAAATGTGGGCAATACTAGTAACTCTATAATCTGGCCCAAGCATAATGTGTTACAAAATATGTGGGTCGGTACGAGCTACTACAACTCATCAGTCTGGATATAATAAGCCCGATTTCATCCTTGTGTTTTGTGGGTGAAGTCCAATGGGGGGGTGGTGGGCCGAGAGCAAACGGATTATGTGCCGGCACTTCAGGCAGCAAGAACACCTACACAGTGTTCCCTCACCGCGTACGGTTGCACACTCTACGCCTTCGACATTCGGTCAAAACATGGACTCGCCAGCCCTTTGTGATTCACGGGAATGAATTGATCGCAGCGTGTTCGCGCACTCTGGAGGCATGACAAGGACTCGCTGGCTAAAGGTCCTTAACTAAAGATCTCGTTGTCACATCTGTCAAGATACTTATTTCTCATTTGTTAGAAGGCACATGTGACTGAGTCACTCATCAAGGCCTCTTCCTGCACGACTACCAGTGGTAACGGCGGCTAAGGCTTTCAAGAGAGAACGGCTCATCTTGCGAAGGCACCCATTCAACGTAAGTGTGAAGGACGAATCTGTGAAATTCTCTGATAATTCTCAGTGAGAGAAACTAATACCTGACGCCTTCTCTAGAAGTTAAAGGAAGGCATGGCGCACAGTGGAAGCAGAGGGTCTATACTAGCAGTCCACTAAATTCTTATAAATACACACTAGGTAATCTGAGCGGTTTCGATTGAATGGGTGAAGGTCAACAGGTAGGAAGTCTTCTCTTTATCCAACTTGGTGATGCTGGACGTGAGACCCGAGCACGCGGAACAATAACCAGAGGGGTCTATAGAAAACAGAAACAAACTTATACCTGTTTCCCTGGGGGTAAATTCTCCTAGTCTCAAGAATTATTCCATTGAACTTTTTTCCGGCGTTAACTCCCCTCAAATTTCACGGATGTTTTGAGAGACAGGGTCCCCTTCTGTCATCAACACATATATCGGTAGCTGAGAGCAACGAGTCGAAAGATAATGACATAGGTGGAAAGGTCCGATTAATTTTGGAGGAGTTGTAGATGGTGTGGTGCCACTCTATATTCTATATTAAGGGTAGTAACTTGAGAAACCAATCAGGTTCTGTGTGTGGTGAGTCGATGTATGCAGTGTTGGGCATCAGACGTTCTTGTCGCTTGCTACATGGTTTGTCGTGTGCAAGGTACAAGGAATCTGAAAAAATACCACTATGCCCTCTACCACGACGTCCACAGTTACCCAGGACCTAGACCTGCTCGTCAAACCTCAAGCACTCAACTGTAGTATATTTGGTCTTGTGACTGCAAGATCATGAAGCGTTAGTTCTCTGGGGTTTATGATTGCAGGGCAAGAGACCCCTTTGGCTGGAGATTCTGAAGATGAACAGGACGAAGACTTAATACAGATGCCAGCACCCCTGAAGCGGATACTGTTTTGAGCCCCTTTCAAATAGGGCGGTAGGCCTTGCCTTGGGCCAGGATTGTGCATGTCCAATTGTAAAATCAGTCTTATTTGTATTTTTGTTCAAATCTATAATGTGCCGGTGTAAACTCTTTCCGTCTACCTGATCCAAAACCTGTAATTAACAGCAGAAAGAACAATTAGCTACGCGGAGTGTTCACAGGTAACATATTTGTGTCTGTGTGTTATGTGTGAATCAACTCAAGTTGTGTCGACTCTTTGAACCTCTGAATCCTGATGTGACCTTTAGCTACGTTCATGACTCCTTCTGTTCAATTGGGCTTCTCCAGGTCTATAGACATAGCATAGTGATAAAAAACTGGTCGTCGGCCAATTTCATATCTCGCATAAATGAGAATTTCAGAGCTGAACAGGGATCGAAAGGCCCTATTAAAGTATTCCTTTCACTGAGTCTCTTGCGACATGGTCAATGTTGCGGTTCTTTAAATACATTGTAAGAGTATTAATGTTACTATGTTTAATATTGTACATTCGAAAGTTGGATTAATTAATAGTTGACACTTGGTCGGACAAATTATTTCAAGTTACAAAACAGGCAGGACAGAGAGAATACGGGAAGAATCTATTTCGGGTGGTAGGTCTGGCTGGTGTTTAAATCAAGTGTATTGATTTCGCTTCCTGGTGGTCTGATACTAAGGCAGCCGGAATAAGGTGGCATAAGCTCGCATATACGAGTTCTTATATCTTATTAATATTATAACATTCATTGTGTCTACATAATATAAAGTTGGTATACGAAGCATATGGATGTGTTAGTCTAAGGTATGACTTAAGGTTGGAAGCACAACTTATGGATATAGTTCTCATGGCTACCACAGGTAGGACCTTGTTTTATCCATTCTCAAAGCAGTATGTATTAATAAATTGCGTGTACTTTTTGCCTGCTCCCTGGAAGTACAGTTTGAGCGTTGTTTATCAATAAGTTAGGTGGGGGTTTTTAGGCCTCTTAGCCTCTGGCCTTTCAGGGATAGTTTATAACAGATTACAGAGTTGGAAATCCTGATAAGAAAAAATGAGAGGTCAATTTTATCTAAAGCAGGTTGATATCAGACCAACCAGATGCAGGGGCCTGACAGAAACCTATCAGTCTGGTTTGACAGAATCTGAAGCATACTTTGGAAGGAGAGATGCTTCGTCGGAATTCTATTATAGGGTCTTTGGTTCATGGTACGCTCGCTTAAGAGTGGGTAGAATCCGTATGTATGGATGGTTACATGTTTTCTTATAAAGTTTGAAGTTTGCTGTGGTTGTAGTTTTATTATTCTGAGAGTGAAAGGCTGGCAAATGGAGCTGCTACATAGCAGCTTTAGTAGAATTGCTCTACACACACACACACACACACACACACACAAACTCTAGAAATCCAATTTTCTCCTTGGATAAGATCAAAGAAGCAATTAAGAAATTGAGCTTGTAATTCTAGTGATCATGGACCACACAACACATGGAGGCAGCTCAATCTGAACTGCCTAGGACCTGAACCTGTTTTTCACAAATTATCTTTCACTGCTCCTTTTTCTTTCTTTCTAAATGCCTTCCTTGCTGCTGCTGCTAAGTCCCCTTTATTGTTCATTAAGAGGTCTGCTGGGTTTTCCAGGTAGCTCAGATGGTAAGAATCCACCTGCAATGCAGGAGACCCTGGTTCAATTCCTGGTTGGGGAGTTCCCATGGAGAAGGGACAGGCTACCCACTCCAGTGTTCTTGGGCTTCCCTGGTGGCTCAGACAAGTAAAGAATCCACCTGAAATGCAGGAGACCTGGGTTTGATCTATGGGTTTGGAAGATCCCCTGGAAGAGGGCACGGCACTCCACTCAGTATCCTTGCCTGGAGAATCCACGGACAGAGGAGCGGGCCAGCTACAGCCATGGGGTCACAAAGAGTCAGACACAGACACGACTGAGCGACTAAGTGCAATAGGTCTGCTAATTGGAAATGGAAAGAGGAAGGGGCTCAATTCTCCCTTTCTACTTATTAGTGACTTTGGTTAATGATTTTTGGTGGGGAGGGGAGGGAGTGTCTGAAACAATTTGCTCAAATGATATAACTATAAAAACTGTTCTGATTCATGTCAATGTATGGCAAAACCAATACAGTATTGTAAAGCAAAGTAAAGTAAAAAAAAATTAAAAAATAATAATATAAATAAATAAATAACTGTTCTGATGTTAAGTAGTACTTCGTTCTTCATTTAGAGTAAATGTATCTTAAGAGAGTATGCTGAAACTCTAAACAAGACACAGGTTGTTTTTCCACATTACAGTAATTTTTTAATTTTAAAGAGGTATTACAGTTAATTCCATTCTTTGTATTTAATTAGAAATATTTATTAAGTCTCATAAAGTCCATTTTCCTGTTAACTTTTGTTCACTCCTGTGGATCTTTGCTAAGGGCAGCTTTCTCAAAAGAGCCCAAGAATAACAGAATCTGTCACATCCACATAATAATTTATATCTTCTGTAACTTGGCCAATTGAGATGCTCTGAATGTACAATTTTACTTAAGTATAACATGACAGAACATAACTACTCATTCTGATGTCAAGGAAGAAAAAGTACAATTTTAAAACACAGGTCTCCAAACGCCTATGGTCAATTAATCTATGAAAGAGTACTCAAGAGTATACAGTGGAGAAGACAGTCTCATTGGCAAATAGTACTGGGAAAGCAGGACACCTACATCGAAATACATGAAATTAGAACACACTATTTTTTTTTTGTATATATACAACCATACAAAATAATCCATATACAAAATAAACTCAAAATGGTTTAAAGACCTAATATAAGACTGGATATTATAAAACTAGAGGAAAACACAGAACACTCTTTTTTTAAAAAATTTTTCTAATATATATTTATTAACACTCTTTGACATGAATCACAATGTTCTTCGATCAGTCTCCCAAAGCAAAAGAAAAAAAGCAAAAGTAAACACATAGGACCTAATCAAACTCAAAAGCTTTTGAACAGCAAAGAACAAACACCAACAAAATGAAAAGACAACCCAAATGAATGGGATAAAATCAAAGGATGCAACCGACAGGGGTTAATATCTAAAATACACAAACAACTCACATACTCAATATCAAAAAACCAACCAAAAACGGACAGAAGACCTAAATAGACATTTCTCCAAAGAACACATACAGAAGACCACCATGCACATGAAAAGGTGCTCCACATCACTATTTATCAGAGAAATGTTACTCAAAACCATAATTTGGTATCACTCACATGGGTCAGAATGGCCATCATTAGAGTCTACACAGAACAAATGCTGGAGAGGGTGTGGAGGAAAGGATGCACCTCCTACACTGTTGGTGGGAATGTAACTTGGTGCAGCCACAATGGGAAAAAACAGTGTGGAAATTTCTGAAAAAAAAACTGAAAATACAGCTACCGTATGATCTAACAACCTCAGTACTGGGGGCATGTATCTAGAAAAGACAAAACCCTAATTCAAAAAGATACATACAACAGCGTTCATAGCATCAATACTTAAAATAGCCAAAATATGGAAACAACCTAAGTGCCCATCAACAGATGATTGGTTTAAGAAAATCTGATACACACACGCATATGCCACACACACACACACACACACATACACACACTTATGCACAGTAGCATATTACTCAGACCATAATAAATGATGAAATATTGTCATTCACACCAACATGGGTGAACCTAGAGAATCAAATTAGTGAAGTAAATCAGACAGAGAAAGACAAATATGATATCATTTGTATGTGGAACCTAAACATGATACAAACAAACCAATACATAAAAACAGAAATAGACTCACAGATACAGAAAACAAACTCAGTTACCAAAGAGGAAAGGAGAGGGCAAATAAATTAAGACTATGGGATCAATAGAAACAAACTACCATAAATGAAACAGATAAGCAAATAGGTTTAATATATAACACAGGTAACTATATCCAGTATCCTGTAATTGTCTATCATTCAAAATATTATGAAAAAATATATACATATTTAGGAGAATCAGTTTGCTATACATCTGAAAATAACAAAATGTTGTAAATCAACTATATTTCATGCTTACAAACAGGAGTAACACATAGCCAAAACACATTTGAGGAACACTTAAGTAAATTTTCATTAAATTTCTGAATTGATTCTGCAAACATTTATTGCCACATTTAAGTGCACTGATGGCACTTTGCTAGATGCTGTGGAAGATGAAATCACATATAAGCCACAGACCCTGACCCTGGGGAGCTTGTGCTGAGAGGAGAGAGAAAGGAAGAAAATTTCAAATGTCTATCATGCAGGAAAAAAAAGCAACAACAAGGGTTTAGTAACAGAAGAGAGGACTTCTGGTCGGAGGTTTCTGAGGATGAGCTTCAAGCAGGAGAGAGGGCAATGAACTAGACCTTGAAGAAAGGACAGGCATGAACATGCAGAAACAGGGGGTGGGTGGACAGTGGTCTTTCCAGACACATGGACTGTCATTGGCCAAGTGGACTGGAGATGAGCCTGGAAGCTCCTTAAGGGCAGGGTTATGTAGCTTTCTTTGTTTGCTGTTGCATCTCAGGCCCTGGCACTGTACATGATAAGCAACAGGCACAGAGTAGGTTGAAAGTTCAATACAAATGAAACTAAATTCAGGGCGTGACTGGGTGAATGCCCAATGGTGTGGTTTGTCAAGACTACAGGGTGAGATCAAGGGGAGGATGAGTCCAGCTGTCATGGGGAACAGCTAAGGCAGGGGATACAGGGATGGCAGGATGAGGGATGTGGACCTGGAGGACCACATGCTTCAGGTTGATGGACAAGACGGAGAGTGAGAGGGAAAATGAGGGAGGGTCAAACCATGGTTGCAGATGAAGGCTTCAAACTCGTTTATGTCAAATATTGGAAAAGATAAAGAAGAAAAGAGAGAGAGAGAGGAGGGGGAGTTGGGAGGAGCAGGAGTGCGGTGCAGCCACAGATATTCCAGGGAGCTGTCCTACACATAAAGAGTAAACGGAGCCACTGCAAGGTAATACAATTTGCAATGGAGTGGCTGCAAGGAAAAGTGGGGGCAGGAGAGGGTGGAAGAAAAGCCTAGTAAGAAAAAAAAAAAAGGGAGAAGGCAATGGCACCCTACTCCAGCACTCTTGCCTGGAAAATCCTGTGTACGGAGGAACCTGGTGGGCCGCAGTCCATGGGGTCGCTAAGAGTTGGACACGACTGAGCGACTTCACTTTCACTTTTCACTTTCATGCATTGGAGAAGGAAATGGCAACCCACTCCAGTGTTCTTGCCTGGAGAATCCCAGGGACGGGGGAGCCTCATGGGCTGCTGTCTATGGGGTCACACAGAGTCGGACACGACTGAAGCAACTTAGGCAGTAGCAGTAGGAAAAGATGCCAGGAATAGTTTTCAACATGGTGACAAACATTAAAGGGAGATCCCATTAGGGACAAATAGAATAGGGAGGTGAAGATCTGAGTATTAGACCTTGATTTTGGCTGCCAGGTGACACAGGGAGAGTTGTCCAGCCTTGGAAGTTGGGTCTCTCATAAAAAGGGTCCTTGTGATTTTCTCAGGGACTGGACAGTCTAAACTTTATCTTAGGTCCTGAAATAATAAATCATTCTTCTTGCCCATGGAATGATGAGTGCTGGGTCATGGTCACCTCCATCATTGCTCCCCCAAATCTGCTGCTTTTCCAGGTAAGCACCTCCTTCATAAAGTATCTCTTTTCCCTTAGTGTGCTCTCTGGTGGTGGTTTAGTCATTTAAGTTGTGTCTGACTCTTGTGACCCCATGGACTGTAGCCCGTCAGGCCTCCTCTGTCCATGGGATTTTCCAGGCAAGAATACTTAGAATGGATTGCCATTTCCTTCTCCAGGGGATCTTCTCAACCCAGGAATCGAACCTGGTTCTCCTTCATTGCAGGCAGATTCTTTACTGAATGAGCTATGAGGGAAGCCCTATTGTGCTCTCTACTTCCATATTAGTTATTTTTCTTCTAAAAACTTAAATGAAAGCTCTTGGCATGTTTTTGAAGGAGATTTCTCTTCTGAAATGTTCTAACTGTATCCATGTAGGCTTATGAAAGAAAAATTCCATGAAGGTAAAAAACAGAATTTAAGTAAAACTCTAGTTAGGTTTGAGTTGTTTTTGTGTTTTTCAGGTGGGTATATTGCATTAGTTTCTGGATTTGATTTCTCTGGGAAAAGTACTTAGTAGAGGTTTGAGCTGAGGAAAAGAGGCAAAGAATATGCATAAGATTGTTTACAAATAGAAGAGGTGGGAATTCGAGATTCCTATTCCTGGTTTTGGTCCTTCATCATTCATTTCCAAAGAATAATTACACAGTGAAAATGTAAAACAGAGACAACAACACTGTTACAGCAAGTGCAGATTTTCATCTGCCTCCTCTGCTCATTCTTCTAGGGAGAATGCAGGTGATATGAAGACTGGAGTGTGCAGAGATGTGAGGGGACAACTGTGCTCTTGGCTGAAGAGAAAACAGGTCCCAAGCACCAAGTGAATCCTAAAAATGACAGGAAGAACCTACCTTTTAAGGCAGAGACAGTGGTGGGTATTAGGAGAAAGAGGATTTCTAATTTATCTGTCTTGCTCCACTGTTTTGGGGGCAATAAAGAAGATTAAATTAGCTGTCCCTATGACTCCATAATGTTTAATAAAATTAAAATTGAGAGAACATCTTTATAAAATAGAATTCTGAAACATTATTGGTACTTAATGAACTAAAGCAGAATAAATCCCTTTGAAAAGTCAACACAAAAATGAAGTTATTAACTGAGTCAGTTGTTTCCCAACAAGTCTTTTGCTCATTTTACTTAGAGTAAAGAAAACTAATTCAAACAGCTGAGATAAGATAAGCAAAAGGCCAAAGAAGAAAGGGAAAGATATACTCATCTGAATGCAGAGTTCCAAAAAATTGCTAGGAGAGAAAAGAAAGCCTTCCTTGGTGATCAATACAAAGAAATAGAGGAAAATAATAGAATGGGAAAGACTAGAGATCTCTTCAAGAAAATCAGAGATAACAAGGAAACATTTCATGCAAAGATGGCCACAATAAAGGGCAAAAATGGTATGGACCTAACAGAAGCAGAAGATATTAAGAAGAGGTGGCAAGATTACACCGAAGAACCATATAAAAAAAGATCTTAATGACCCAGATAACCATGATGGTGTGATCTCTCACCTAGAGCCAGACATCGTGAAGTGCAAAGCCAAGTGGGCCTTAAGAAGCATCACTATGAACAAAGCTTGTGGAGGTGATGGAATTCCAGCTGAGCTATTTCAAATCCTGAAAGATGATGCTGTGAAAGTGCTACACTCAATATGCCACCAAATTTTGGAAAACTCAGCAGTGGCCACAGGACTGGAAAAGGTTGGTTTACATTCCAGTGCCAAAGAATGTTCAAACTATTGCACAACGTACACATTTCACAGGCTAGCAAAGTAATACTCAAAATCGTTCAAGCTAAGCTTCAACAAGATGTGAGCTGTGAACTTCCAGATGTACAAGCTGGATTTAGAAAAGGCAGAGGAACCAGAGGTCAAATTGCCAACATCTGTTGGATCATAGAAAAAGCAAGAGGATTCCAGAAAAATATCACCTTCTGCTTCATTGACTATGGTAAAGCTATTGACCATTTGGATCACAACAAACTGGAAAATTCTTCAAGAGATGGAAATACCAGACCACCTTTCCTGCCTCCTGAGAAATCTGTATGCAGGACAAGAAGCAATAGTTAGAACTGGATATGAAATAACAGACTGATTCAAAATTGGGAAAGGTGTACATCAAGGCTGTATATTGTCACCTTCCTTATTTAACTTCTATGCCAAATACATCATGTGAAATGCTGGGGCTGGATGAAGCACAAGCTGGAGTCAAGATTGCTGGGAGAAATATCAAAAACTTCAGATATTCAGATAACACCACCCTTATGGCAGAAGGCAAAGAGGAACTAAAGAGCCTCTTGATGAAGGCAAAAAAGGAGAGTGAAATAGCTGGCTTAAAACTCAACATTCAGAAAACTAAGATCATGGCATCTGGTCCCATCACTTCATGGCAAATAGATCGGGAAACAGTGGAAACAGTGACAGATTTTATCTTCTTGGGCTCCAAAATCACTGCAGAGAGTGACTGCAGCCTTAAAATTAAAAGATACTTACTCTTTGGAAAAAAAGCTGTGACAAATCTAGACAGTGTATTAAAAAGGAGAAGCATTGCTTTGCTGATGAAGATCTGTATAGTCAAATGTTATGGTTTTCCAGTAGTCATGAATGGATGTGAGAGTTGGACTATAAAGAAAGCTGAGTGCTGAAGAACTCATGCTTTGGAACTGCAGTATTAGAGAAGACTTAAAAGTCCCTTGGACTGCAAGGAGATCAAACCAGTCAATTCTAAAGGAAATCAACCCTGAATATTCACTGGAAGGACTGATGCTGAAGCTGAAGCTCCAATACTTTGGCCACCTGATGTGAAGAGCCAGCTCATTAGAAATGGCCCTGATGCTGGGAAAGATTGAGGGAAGGAGGAACAGGGGACGATACAGGATGAGGTGGTTAGGTGACATCACTGACTCAATGGACATGAGTTCAAGCAAACCCTAAGAGATGGTGAAGGACAGGGAAGCCTAGCGTGCTGCAGTACCTTGGATCATCAGGAGTTAGAAATGACTAAGCAACTGAACAACAACAAAACAAAACCATACCCTTTATATGAAGAGAAAATATAATCTAAAATAAATTGAAAGAAGGCCACTACATAATGATCAAAGGATCAATCCAAGAAGAAGATATAACAATTATAAATATATATGCACCCAGTATAGGAGCACCGCAATATGTAAGACAATGCTAACAAGTATGAAAGGGGAAATCAACAATAACACAATAATAGTGGGAGACTTCAATACCCCACTCACACCTATGGACAGATCAACTAAACAGAAAATTAACAAAGAAGCGCAAACTTTAAATGATACATTAGATCAGTTAGACCTAATTGATATCTATAGGACATTTCAGCCCAAAACAATGAATTTCACCTTTTTTTCAAGTGCTCATGGAAGCTTCTCCAGGATAGATCACATCCTGGGCCATAAATCTAAACTTGATAAATTTAAAAAAATCGAAATCATTCCAAGCATCTTTTCTGACCATAATGCATTAAGATTAGATCTCAATTACAGGAGAAAAACTATTAAAAATTTCAACATATGGAGGTGGAACAACACACTTCTGAATAACCAACAAATCACAGAAGAAATCAAAAAAGAAATCAAAATATGCATAGAAACTAATGAAAATGAAAACACAACAACCCAAAACCTGTGGGACACTATAAAAGCAGTGCTAAGAGGAAAGTTCATAGCAATACAGGCATACCTCAAGAAACAAGAAAAACGTCAAATAAATAACCTAACTCTACAACTAAAGCAACTAGAAAAGGAAGAATTGGAGAACCCCAGAGTTAGTAGAAGGAAAGAAATCTTAAAAATAAGGGCAGAAATAAATGCAAAAGAAACAAAAGAGACCATAGCAAAAATCAACAAAGCCAAAAGCTGGTTCTTTGAAAGGATAAATAAAATTGACAAACCATTAGCCAGACTCATCAAGAAGCAAAGAGAGAAAAATCAAATCAATAAAATTAGAAATGAAAATGGAGAGATCACAACAGACAACACAGAAATACAAAGGATCATAAGAGACTACTATCAGCAGTTATATGCCAATAAAATGGACAACATGGAAGAAATGGACAAATTCTTAGAAAAGTACAATTTTCCCAAAACTGAACCAGGAAGAAATAGAAAATCTTAACAGACCCATCACAAGCATGGAAATTGAAACTGTAATCAGAAATCTTCCAGCAAACAAAAGCCCAGGTCCAGACGGCTTCACAGCTGAATTCTACCAAAAATTTCGAGAAGAGCTAACACCTATCCTCCTCAAACTCTTCCAGAAAATTGCAGAGGAAGGTAAACTTCCAAACTCATTCTATGAGGCCACCATCACCCTAATACCAAAACCTGACAAAGATACTACAAAAAAAAGAAAACTACAGGCCAATATCACTGATGAACATAGATGCAAAAATCGTTAACAAAATTCTAGCAATCAGAATCCAACAACACATTAACAAGATCATACACCATGACCAAGTGGGCTTTATCCAGGGATGCAAGGATTCTTCAATATCCGCAAATCAATCAATATAATTCACCACATTAACAAATTGAAAAATAAAAGCCATATGATTATCTCAATAGATGCAGAGAAGGCCTTTGACAAAATTCAACATCCATTTATGAGAAAAACTCTCCCAGAAAGCAGGAATAGAAGGAACATACCTCAACATAATAAAAGCTATATATGACAAACCCACAGCAAACATTATCCTCCATGGTGAAAAATTGAAAGCATTTCCCCTAAAGTCAGGAACAAGACAAGGGTGCCCACTTTCACCGCTACTATTCAACATAGTTCTGGAAGTTTTGGCCATAGCAATCAGAGCAGAAAAAGAAATAAAAGGAATCCAAATTGGAAAAGAAGAAGTAAAACTTTCACTGTTTGTAGATGACATGATCCTCTACATAGAAATCCCTAAAGACCCCACCAGAAAATTACTAGAGCAAATCAATGAATATAGTAAAGTTGCAGGATATAAAATCAACACTCAGAAATCCCTTGCATTCCTATACACGAATAATGAGAAAGTAGAAAAAGAAATTAAGGAAACAATTCCATTCACCATTGCAAAGAAAAGAATAAAATACTTAGGAATATATCTACCTAAAGAAACTAAAGACCTATACATAGAAAACTATAAAACATTCGTGAAAGAAATCAAAGAGGACACTAATAGACGGAGAAATATACCATGTTCATGGATCGGAAGAATCAATATAGTGAAAATGAGTATACTACCCAAAGCAATTTACAAATTCAACGCAATCCCTATTAAGCTACCAGCCATATTTTTCACAGAACAAGAACAAATAATTTCAAGATTTGTATGGAAATACAAAAAACCTCGAATAGCCAAAGCAATCTTGAGAAAGAAGAATGGAACTGGAGGAATCAACTTGCCTGACTTCAGGCTCTACTACAAAGCCACAGTCATCAAGACAGTATGGTACTGGCACAAAGACAGACATATAGATCAATGGAACAAAATAGAAAGCCCAGGGATAAATCCACACACATATGGACACCTTATCTTTGACAAAGGAGGCAAGAATATACAATGGAGTAAAGACAATCTCTTTAACAAGTGGTGCTGGGAAAACTGGTTAACCACTTGTAAAAGAATGAAACTAGATTACTTTCTAACACCATACACAAAAATAAACCCAAAATGGATTAAAGATCTAAATGTAAGACCAGAAAGTATAAAACTCCTAGAGGAGAACATAGGCAAAACACTCTCTGACATAAATCACAGCAGGATCCTCTATGATCCACCTCCCAGAATACTGGAAATAAAAGCAAAAATAAACAAATGGGACCTAATTAAAATTAAAAGCTTCTGCACAACAAAGTAAAATATAAGCAAAGTGAAAAGACAGCCTTCTGAATGGGAGAAAATAATAGCAAATGAAGCAACTGACAAACAACTAATCTCAAAAATATACAAGCAACTTATGCAGCTCAATTCCAGAAAAATAAACGACCCAATCAAAAAATGGGCCAAAGAACTAAATAGACATTTCTCCAAAGAAGACATACGGATGGCTAACAAACACATGAAAAGATGCTCAACATCACTCATTATTAGAGAAATGCAAATCAAAACCACAATGAGGTACCACTTCACACCAGTCAGAATGTCTGCAATCCAAAAATCTGCAAGCAATAAATGCTGGAGAGGGTGTGGAGAAAAGGGAACCCTCCTACACTGTTGGTGGGAATGCAAACTAGTACAGCCACTTTGGAGAACAGTGTGGAGAGTCCTTAAAAAATTGCAAATAGAACTACCTTATGACCCAGCAATCCCACTGCTGGGCATACACACCGAGCAAACCAGAATTGAAAGAGACACATGTACCCCAATGTTCATGACAGCACTGTTTATAATAGCCAGGACATGGAAACAACCTAGATGTCCATCAGCAGATGAATGAATAAGAAAGCTGTGGTACATATACACAATGGAGTATTACTCAGCTGTTAAAAAGAATGCATTTGAATCAATTCTAATGAGATGGATGAAACTGGAGCCGATTATATAGAGTGAAGTAAGCCAGAAAGAAAAACACCAATACAGTATACTAACACATATATATGGAATTTAGGAAGATGGCAATGACGACCCTGTATGCAAGACAGCAAAAAAGACACAGATGTGTATAATGGACTTTTGGACTCAGAGGGAGAGGGAGAGGGTGCGATGATTTGGGAGAATGGCATTATAACATGTATACTATCATGTAAGAATCGAATCGCCAGTCTAAGTCCAACGCAGGATACAGCCTGCTTGGGGCTGGTGCACAGGGATGACCCAGAGAGACGTTATGGGGTGGGAGGTGGGTGGGGGGTTCATGTTTGGGAACACATGTATACCCGTGGTTGATTCATGTCAATGTATGGCAAAACCAATACAGTATTGTAAATTAAAATAAAGGAAAAAAATTATTACAAAAAAGAAAAAAATAAAATAAAATAAATTGAATGCACACACACACACACACACACACAAACCATTACCCTTCTGCCCTTGTGCAAATAGGTTCACCAGTGCAACAAAATGTACTTTTTACAAGAAATGGCAGCCTGCTCCAGTATTCTTGCCTGGAGAATCCCATGGTCAGACGAGCCTGGCAGGCTACCATCCATGGGGTGGCACAAAAGTCAGACACAACTTAGCAACTAAACAACAACACCTTCACCACCTAGAACCACAGGACTTCATGGTGGAAACCCTGTCGGTTATGCCCTTCATCAGTATCTGTCATTTCTCCAGCCCCTCCCTGAAGCTGGCTGCCTGCCCTCTGCAGCATCACATTTTGCAACAGGTTGACTCGTTTCATGTCCACATTAAAGCTTTCAGAACAGACAGTTACCTGCTTTCCAGAAAGGAAAGAGGTACAGGGATCCCTTAGAGATATTGGGGGTTTACTTCCAGAACACCAGAGTATAGTGAATATCACAATAAAGTCAGTTATACAAAATTTATGGCTTCCCAGCCTGTACAAAAGTTATGTCTAGACTACACTGTAGCCTAGCAAGTGTGCAGCAGCATTATGCCTGAGAAAACAATGTACAGACCTTAATTAAAAAAATAATGTATTGCTCATGGGCATACCCATGGGTGATTCTTATTGATGTTTGACAGAAAACAACAAAATTCTATAAAGCAACTATCCTTCAATTAAAAAAATAAAGTAAATTAAGCAAAATCATAATAATAAATTATTGCTAAAAAATACTAAACATCATTGGAGACTTCAGCAAGTAATACCAAAAATCACTGATCACAGATCACCATAACAAATGTAATGATAGTGAAAAAGTTTGACATACTGTGAGTATTACCAAAAGGTGACACAGACATGAAGTGAGCAAATGCTGTTGGAAAAACGGTACCTGTAGATTTTCTCGACTTGCTTCATGAACTTTTTATTAAAAACAAAACAAAACAAAAAACATTATCTGGGAATTGCAATAAAACAAGGTATGCCTGTACTTCTAAAGAAAGCAATTAAAAAAAACTGATTCAAAAATCAAAGGATAGAAAAGGAACACTATTTGTTATTTGTAATGATTTGCTGAATTAAAAACCAACTGGTAGCTTCAGAAGCTCTAGAACAAAACATAAGGTTTACACCTAGGGTGGATGGAGCAAAGAGGACAATCCCCAACTCTGAAGCTGGGAGATGCCAAGTCCCTTAGTCCCCTAAGGTCTGATCCTGCCATTCCTACCAGAGGAATCAGCAACCACAACCAGCTCGAACCAAGATATAAACAAGTGGCTGAGTTTATATATCCTGGTGGGACCTCCCTGTGATTTTACTGATGACCTCAACCAGGCAGCCCTAAACTGAAGGTCTCCCCACACAGGAGTGGGAAGGATTCCTCCACAGTGAAGGACAAGGTCATCACGGAAAACAAGTCCAGTCATTGCAAAGGTGACAGACTTCGAAGTAAAGGCTTCCATTTCCCTTCTGCCTCCATTCACCCAGATGCTCAGTCTCCACACCCAGAGACCAGCATCGACTCCTCTCTCCCCTCTCAGATCCCACGTTGAATCCATCACTTGGCTCCACTTCCTCATTTCCCCCAAATCCAAGCCATCTCACCATTTACACTGCAGGCACCTTAGTCTCAGCCAAGGGAAGTCACAACTGTGAGAGGGAAAGAACACTTCATTTGGAGAACTGAAGACCATCAATGTGGTTTTAGCTCTGAAGGAAGAAGGGAGAAGAGTAGGGAAAAAAACTAGAAAGGTGGGGAGGGACCAGAGTGTAAATTGCTTTGTTAAACCACGTTAAAGATTTGTTCAAAGACACTGGACCAATCGAGAAAAACTTGAGATTATAGAAATTTACCAGGAGATAGGCCTCCCTGGTGGCTCAGATGGTAAAGAATCTGCCTGCAATGCGAGAGACCCAGGTTCAGTCTATGGTTTGGGAAGATCCCTTGGAGAAGGGAATGGCAACCCACTCCAGTATTCTTGCCTGGACAATCCCATGGACAGAGGAACCTGGTGGGCTACAGTTCATGGGGTTGCAAAGAGTCGGACATGACTGAGCAAGTAACACACACAAGTAAGTAAAGCATTAAAAAAGTTGAACATATTTTGATAACAGCAACAACGCTGATTGGTTCAAGGGATACAGATGTTCACATCTATGGATCGGGTGCTGAGGGATAAGACTTAGAAATGACCAGAGGACATGCTTTCCAAATTCTGTCCTGCCTTGCTGTTTCCCTAACCAATCACACATTTCAAGGTGACAGTATTTGTAAGAATTAGATAATAAAAATAATCTGCTGTGATTAATGCTGGAATACCAAAACCCAAAAATAAAGCTGCAGGGTACCTTTAGGAAAAAAGAATTTATTTGAACCAACGCCTAACTGAGCTGGAGATCAAGCCATCTTTCTGTTGCTGCCTCTAAAGCCTGATAAAGGGTTTGAAACAGCTAAATTTTATAGCATCATTTATTTGTTATGGAAGAAAGATGCTTTGGGGTCAGTTTTAAAAATATACAGTGCTAAGAGGTAAGAGCAACAAAGCAACAAGGAAAAAGTAGAAATGAAAGGCTACTTTTCCAATTAGCATTCAAGAACACAAAATGAGGATCCAGGAATACCGGGTGCTAAAAAGCATTTCTGGAATTTGAGCTACTGTCCCGTAGTCTTGGAATTTAACCCCAGTCCCTCCTGAAAGTTTTCAGGTGGAGTCGGCTTCCTACTGAGCTGCTCTAGTCCAGACAACTGGCTCCACTGCTGGAGCCTAGAGCATCCCTTTGGTTGGGGATGCCTCACTCCTCTCGTTGGACTCCTTGCAGCTCACTTCTCTGTATGTCCATCTTGGTGAGTGAGGCTACAGGCACTGTTTCAGTGCTGACAGCCTGATATCTACTCAATGTTCCCACTGATGATCCATCTGACAATGCATGTGAAGTGTGCAGAAGGGAGTGATATTTTAGAAACTGTCCGAGAAATCAAAAGAGACAGTTCCATTAGCATAAGGCATAAGGAAGTTTGGATGTTACTGTTTATTATTGGTTATTACCTATTTTGTGTGGACCATCAAAATACTTCTTTTGGGACTGACTTCCCTTGTGGCTCAGACAGTAAAGAATCTGTCTCTAATGCAGAAGACCTGGGTTCAATCCTTGAGTCAGGAAGATTCCCTGCAGAAGGGAATGGCTACCCACTCCAGTATTCTTGCTTGGAGAATCCCACGGACAGAGGAGCCTGGCAGGCTACAGTCCATGGGGTCACAAAGAGTTGGATATGACTGAATGACAAACACATTCTTTTGAGATTATATGCAGCCAAAGGTTTTCCTTTGAGCTATGGTTTCTATATCATTTTGTAAAGCCACATTCTAACGTTTACTGAAACTCAGCGAGCCAGCAGAGGGAAACAACAAAGAGATGAAAAGAGACAAGGAATAGAGGGAGGAAGGAAAGGAAGATAAGGAAGGAAATGTTAAATTACTGAGAGGAAAGAGCCAACCAAAAGCTGGAGGGAAGATACTTGAAAGATGTCCAGAGACCAAAGCTTGAAGCCCACTGCATGTGCCAGTGCCTTGATCTACTGCGCAAGAGACTTGCTGGTTGTTTATCTACAGTCTCTCAGCCTTGACTTGCCTTCCTTTCTAAACTCTCTCCTGTGGTGCACAGGTTGGATCTTTGCAAGTCACATTTCAGAGGCTCTTTGGCAAGCTGGCTTTTTTTAAGGTTCTGCCAGTAAGTGGGCACTAGAGGGAGACTGACAGTGGGACAGAGCTAATGTTCTATCTGACTTTGCTGTTCCCTGCAGGGTCACCTCAGCAGTGGGGCCTGACTCCAGCTCCCAGCTTTCATTAGCACATGGAGAAATAGCCCCTTCCTGCTTCCTCAGCATATACGACCAGCTACTGGGCCTCTCCTTGGAGGTTTCAGCACCAACTGTAGGGCCTCTGTTCTGAGTTCTTAGGTCTGGAGATCTGTCCTAGGACATGGTAGCTGCTTCCTAAAATCATTACCCCAGTGTTTCCTTTCATTTTTCTAGCCTCCTATTCTTATGTAACAAATTTCCTATATTAAATCCTTTCAGCTGAAATACTGTTTTTCTCACGGGGCCCTTTCTTCTCATGGACTCTCTTCTGACAGCAAGAGCTGAAAAATTCTGCAGCCTTAGCCAACAACCTTCTGGCAATCTAAATGAAAGATTAATATCTTGATTAAGGGAATTGAAAAATACTGAAACAACTGTGACACAGTGAAAATGACTGTGTTCTAGCCTCTTGAAATATGAAACTACAATTTGGCTTTGGAATATTTTCATGGCTGGATGTCTTTAAAAAAACAATTCAAATATAAGAATATTATATAAAATATAAGGTTATTGGATATATTATTTAATAGCACATTTTGAAAGTAAAGTTCATTGCTCAAGTTATCTGCAGGAATGAGAAGAGAAACCAAGAGAAAATTAACGGAGGTTTCTATCAAGTTTTACAAGGAAGGATCAGTGCTAAATTGAATATAAGTGAAAAAAAACTGAAATAGTGAGGGACTTACCAGTATCCATTCACAGTCAATAACGGTGCTCAACCTGTGTGTGATGGTTAGCACAGTGCACTGGGTAAATTTCTCATGAATTTTTTTTTGTATTAACTCATCAGTTCTGAAATCAGAGAAGTTGATATACTTCAGTGAAGACAGGAAAGGCAGACTAAAGAGTTAAAAATTAAAAATCAATAACATATAATCTTGTTCCTATAAAACTAAGTATAAAATGTCTATTTAGAAATTTACTATTTTCCATAAAGTGATGGAAAATAGCCTTCTCTTGAAACTGTTTAAAACTATCTGGATTGAAACTAGCTGGATTCCTAAATCCAGCTCTCTTAGGATGCCTCACAACAATATTAACAGCATGTAACTGTCTTGGTTTCTTTCTTTGTTTTCCTTTGTTTGTGATTAATATTATTAAAAGACATCTGTGGGCCAAAGAGAGCACAGAAACATTTCTCAGAATCACTAAATGTTTTCCATTTACCACATTTACAATTTGGATTCCAGGTTTAATGGACATCAGCTCCATACCTTGGATCCACATTGGATGTGGCCTTGTCAAGAATCAATATCTGATTTTTCCTGAGAACAGTCCTGGCAAGGCACACTAGTTGTCTCTGTCCAACACTCAAGTTCAATCCTGATTCTGCTAATTCAGTATCCAATCGACTAGGAAGAGCTTTGATGGCTTCTTTAAGTTGTACCTATGGATACAGAAAGAACAACATTTCAAAAACAAACTGGTGCAGAAGTAGAAAAGCCTCTTAGACATTAGAGCTTTGAAGTCCTCATGACTTCTTATGTATCTTACATGTACAGTCACGTGATGGGAAAAGCTGTTTCCAATTAGTGTTCACTGAGACCCAGATAAATACGATGGTGTGATCATTCATTTAGAGCCAGATATTTTGGAATGTGAAGTCAAGTGGGCCGTAGAAAGCATCACTATGAACAAAGCTAGTGGAGGTGATGGAATTCCTATTGAGCTATTTCAAATCCTGAAAGATGATGCTGTGAAAGTGTTACACTCAATATGCCAGCAAATTTGGGAAACTCAGCAGTGGCTACAGGACTGGAAAAGGTCAGTTTTCACTCCAGTCCCAAAGAAAGGCAATGCCAAAGAATGCTCAAATTACCACACAATTGCACTCATCTCACATGCTAGTAAAGTAATGCTCAAAATTCTCCAGGCCAGGCTTCAGCAATACGTGAACCGTGAACTTCCTGATGTTCAAGCTGGTTTTAGAAAAGGCAGAAGAACCAGAGATCAAATTGCCAACATCCACTGGATCATGGAAAGAGCAAGAGAGTTCCAGAAAAACATCTATTTCTGCTTTATTGAGTAGGCCAAAGCCTTTGACTGCGTGGATCACAATCAACTGTGGAAAATTCTGAAAGAGATGGGAATACCAGACCACCTAACCTGCCTCTTGAGAAATCTGTATGCAGGTCAGGAAGCAACAGTTAGAACTGGACATGGAAAACAGACTGGTTCCAAATAGGAAAAGGAGTACGTCAAGGCTGTATATTGTCATCCTGTTTATTTAACTTATATGCAGAGTACATCATGAGAAACGCTAGACTGGAAGAAACATAAGCTGGAATCAAGATTGCCAGGAGAAATATCAATAACCTCAGATATGCAGATGACACCACCCTTATGGCAGAAAGTGAAGAGGAGCTAAAAAGCCTCTTGATGAAAGTGAAAGAGGAGAGTGAAAAAGTTGGCTTAAAGCTCACATTCAGAAAACGAAGATCATGGCATCCGGTCCCATCACTTCATGGGAAATAGATGGGGAAACAGTGTAAACAGTGTCAGACTTTATTTTTTTGGGGCTACAAAATCACTGCACATGATGACTGCAGCCATGAAATTAAGAAGACACTTACTCCTTGGTGGAAAAGTTATGACCAATCTAGACAGCATATTCAAAAGCAGAGACATTACTTTGCTGACTAAGGTCCGTCTAGTCAAGGCTATGGTTTTTCCTGTGGTCATGTACGGATGTGAGAGTTGGACTGTGAAGAAAGCTGAGCACCGAAGAATTGATGCCTTTGAACTGTAGTGTTGGAGAAGACTCTTGAGAGTCCCTTGGGCTGCAAGGAGATCCAACCAGTCCATTCTGAAGGAGATCAGCCCTGGGATTTCTTTGGACAGAATGATGCTAAAGCTGAAACTCCAGTACTTTGGCTACCTCATGCGAAGAGTTGACTCATTGGAAAAGACTCTGATGCTGGGAGGGATTGGGGGCAGGAGGAGGAGGGGATGACAGAGGATGAGATGGCTGGATGGCATCACTGACTCGATAGACGCAAGTTCGAGTGAACTCCGGGACTTGGTGATGGACAGGGAGGCCTGGTGTGCTGTGATTCATTGGTCCTAAAGAGTCGGACACAACTGAGCAACTGAACTGAACTGAACTGAACTGAGAAGGATGGTGGGTAGAGTCAAGTCAGTACAGAACGATCTCAATGTCCCCCCATCCCTGCCCCATGCTGTCCACCAACTCCCACCTAGGAATTAGTTCAGAAAGTCTCTCAAATATTGCAGCTATTTCTCCCAATATGGTTTAAACAAAAAAATCTAAAAGGATCTTTACAGTTGAATCAACTTTACCATAGTAAATTTGCATAGGAGTTGAAAAAAAAACTACAGAAAGTTGGGTTCTCTAAAGATATATTATTAACACTTTACAATTTTTAACATTTAAAATAATGCAAATTTAAACAATGGAAAACTCTGTCTTATACATTAGTAATCATGGAACATTTCCCAAGCTTAGTCTATAAATAGTGGAGTCAGGTGCATTTTCTTCAATATCATAAATGTCTTAAAGTGAATGAAAACTCAGAAAATCAAGGTAAATATTACATCTTATCTCCCCCACAATATGGATATAGGTTATCTCCCCCACAAGATGGATAATCTATCTTCATAAAATTATACTCATAAGATTAAAATACCAAATCTTTAACCACCAAATACAATCTGAAAGTACACTTGGTGATAGGGGTCAGTTCAATGAATATTCATTTTGGAGAAATACTTTGGAGCAAGAAGCAAACTCAGGCTCTACTTAAAGTGAAAGAACAAAGAAGAAATACACCTCAAATTAAGAAACCAACAGATTGATGGCCAGTAAGTTATGTGACACAGTACAACGTCAGATAACAAAACACCAAAGGTGAATGAGTAGCATTTTCTTGATATCCTAAATGCTGGAGTACTTGATCCTGAATATGAAGGAGTCCATTTCTGCCACAAACTGTAACCAAAAGACTGACATTCTAACTTTGATAATCTTCCTGAGTTGGATGACATTTAAATATCATCTGAGGAATCAGGGATGGTTATGAGAATAACATGAATATCAAGGCCCTCTGTAGTGTAATCATAAAATCAGGTATGAAATATTACAGTGGAAGAAAAGGGCAACAGATGCAGTAGACAACAGAAGTTGCAACTGGAGAATCTGAACATATTAGACAAGAGTGTAATATGACTATTTTTTCTTAATCAAGATAATTGTGTTAGATTATGCAAGAGAATGTCCTTGAAAAGGACAGAGATTGTGTCTCCTGACGACTGTGATAGACCCAGAATCTGCAACGATGCATGTCTAAGAAGCTCTCAGAGATATCTGTTGGCTGTGTGAAGGCAGAAGTGAATCTCATCATATGACATATCTGTCCCTATAAATTAGAAGTAAATCCATATAAACAGGTTATGTATAACACTATTATTATGTGTTAAGGGATTATATTCTTATAATAATTAACTGGCTCCAGAATATCACAACATCACACTGTAAATTGTGGAAAGTATATAAAAAGTTATAATTTAAGGAAAATGGACCAAATAATACTAATCAAAACTATACATCTCAATATGAAACACTTCAGATCATTTTTGAGTTGGGAAAATAATGGAATATAGCAAAATTGAGAAACAATAAACTGAACTTATAAGGTACCCTATTTCTATCATCATAAACATGTTTAAAGTAACCTGCTGTGTAGTGTATCTAGCAGGTGCCAGCACCTCTCACAGGAAGTTAACACAGATGTCAGGTGCTTCCCACATTTTGTGGAACCTTCTTACTTCTCAAAAAAGAAAGGCTGGTAAGGGCTGGAAGGAGACAGGGAAATGCATTCAACAGATGGGGAAGAGCTTTTACTAGAGCAGGGCCAGCAGTAAATGAAGCAAAGGGACAGCCCGTTCACCTAACACAAGGCCCCGGGAAATGGACATGTGAGCTGTCCCACAGCAAGGACTGAACCACGTGGTTCCTGATGCACAGGCTGCTGACACCAGGTTTCTGTATCTTGGTTTCCTGTGTGATGAGACACACTTGTGCCCTAACAGAGATACTATCAATGCTGGATTTGTGTAACACAGAATTTTTTAAAGAAATAAGCCATATTTCTCTAAAATGAAGAAATCAACCAAACATTTAGCACCTATTTATCAAGTGCTGACTTCCCTGGTGGCTCAGACGGTAAAGTGTCTGTCTGCCTGGGTTCAAGCCCTGGGTCGGAAGATCCCCTGGAGAAGGAAATGGCAATCCACTCCAGTACTCTTGCCTGGAAAATCCCATGGACAGAGGAGCCTGGTAGGCTACAGTCCATGGGGTCGCAAAGAGTTGGACATGACTGAGCGACTTCACTTTCACATTATCAAGTGCTACTTTTTTTAAATCAAAAGACTGAGCTAGATCCCATGGGAGACTAGAAGTCTGTCTATGGTTTAGAAATCTAAAGTTTCTGCCATCAGTAGAGTCAATTTGCAAAACTAGGACTAATATACAAAATAATTAGTATTGAAATATACAACAACAGCAACTTAATAGTCAAATTTTTTTTCATGCAAGGGCAGGGAAATTCAGTGAAGTAGGGCAAGGGGAAACATGACACAAATAACAGGAGCTCCTCTAGAAATTAACGTATCCATGTAAAATCTGAGCCAAACACCAGGGTTCTGTTACCTGCATTCATGCTGCAGCATTAAAATGATATAATCACCAATAAGTAATCATCATCACATTCCAACTAAATAATTTACTTTTATAAACACTTTCTTATAAAACTTCATACATTTTATTGGAATGATCTTGTTTATCTTTCAGTTAATAATGAAAAACTAGTGTCTTCACTTAGATATCCGGCAAGCAGATCCAACCAGCCCATTGTGAAGGAGATCAGCCCTGGGTTTCTTTGGAAGGAATGATGCTGAAGCTGAAACTCCAGTACTTTGGCCACCTCATGCAAAGAGTTGACTCATTGGAAAAGACTCTGATGCTGGGAGGGATTGGGGCAGGAGGAGAAGGGGATGACAGAGGATGAGATGGCTGGATGGCATCAACTATGGACCTGAGTCTGAGTGAACTCTGGAGTTGTGATGGACAGGGAGGCCTGGTGTGCTGCAATTCATGGGGTCATGGACACGACTGAGCGACTGAACTTGAACTGAAGGCCAAGGAATAAAATGAACACTGGAGGGTAATTAGGGTAATTATTTACCAGGTCACTCATGAATTTGATCCCACAGTTTTAATGTCTTTAATGCTCTGTTAAGGACAAAAGAATCTAGTTGCTTGGGGTTCTATAGAAAAAGCTAAAATGAAAAGAGAGGAATTATATTGTTGGTTTTCATTATCAGTACACACATTTTAGGTGTACCCATCTCACCACTCTTCTTCTAGAAAGTAAACAGTTAAAATGACAAGCTTCCCTTAATTACCTGCAATGCTATGAATGTGCACACACAGATACTGATGCTAACAAGTTAATAACATTACATAAATTACCTCTTCTAAGACATTCCACAGTTCCTCCTCCAAATACTCATTATAGGGATCCAGATTTTTCCTCATTGTTCCAGTGAATAAAACAGGTTCCTAAATATCACAAAATAGTGAATGTTAGTATCTTAATCTCTTTTCATTTTAAACCAATGCTTATAGAAAATGAAAATACCAATATCAAAATTTACTGCAATTATTAATATTGAAGTTTCAAATGTATGTTTACAAAACAGTATCTCTAAAATAATTTTCCATTGTACAAAGTGTGCTACAAAAAATCCTCTGGACTATTAAACACTAAAGGAAGAAAGTGTTTAAGAAGTATTTTCATCTTAAGAAAAAAAAACTGAAGAAAAGAAAGGAAAATTTGATTTTTTTTTAAAGTTGCCATTCTGGTAATAAATATCTGCTTAAACACACACACAAACTGACATTATAATCACAGGAGAAAGTTTACAGCAAGATCTACATAAATTAAGTGTCAATCCTGGTGTGACTGGGAAACATCAACTGCATGATTAGTTGAGGTTTGTGCTTCAAAGCAAAACCATTCAATATTTATACTTTGGCAGTGAAGAAGAAACTAGGCTATTTTCTCCATTGGTCAGACTGTCTTCTAGGATCTGGAATCTCTCCCCAGGTATGAATGGAACATCCCCTCATGTTCAAAGAGAACGTCAGCTCCTGGGGCCTGAGGCACCTCTGTCCATGGAGAGATCACCTCTGATTCTGCATCAGCTGGTCCCCACGTTCTCTCACCTCTGCATCAGGATGACCTGCCTCACAGAACCTCGTTACTAACTTCAAGGCCAGAAGGACCTGAAACCCCACTGTGATGTGAGCCATAATAAAACTGTTTAAATAGCTTTTCCTATTCATCATCAGGAGAGCCACAAGTAAATTACACTGGAAACACACCTCCTGAGTTTCAGAGAGAATCTTGTACATAAGCTCATGTAGACAATTTACATTTTCTTCTGGAAGGCTCTAGTAAGCCAGGTCATAAGAATATGGGCAGCAGAGAAGAGCCCAACAGGCTCCTTTCAGTGAAGGGGGCAGGCAAGGGGAGGCACATGTGTGGGAACAAGAGGAGACCTGACTCTTCCACAAGTGCCCGGAACTGCTCGGAATCACCAGCCTCAAATCCCGCCTGGCCTTGGGGCTGGACTTTCCTCCTAACTTCATAAAAGCCTGAGAAGAAAGATGGAGAAGACAAATATTTCTTTTCTTTAGTCATGATGAAGAATGACACTCAGAGAGCCTCCCATACCTTCTTTTCCTCTTGTCTCAGTTTAAGTCTAGTGATCAAGAAATGAATGCAGAAGGCACAGGACAGTGTGCCACCAAAAGAGATATATCCCTAAGGAAGTCCAAATTAAAAATATACTGTGTAGGGAGCTTCATTTGCACAAAGTTGATTAAGTGACTGATAAGCCTACAAAGCATTGAAAATCACTGGACATACAACATTTCAAGATGATTATTGAATTGAACTGAAAAATCCAGAGACTCAAATTTAAAGTTTCCCTTAAAACTCTTGAATTTAGGAACAAAGATTAACAACCATCTAAGCAATAGTAAGAGTTCCTTGTCAGGAGAATAACCATCATTGTACCCCAGATTTTTATAAAAACTTTTTACTCTTTGTAATTTTCAACCCTAAGTGTCCCCTATGCAGGCTATTTCTCATCTTTTAGCTGTATCTATGAAGTTTACACAAACAACCGGCGAGGTGAGGGGAGGCTGGTCCCCAATATTCCTCACCCTTCTCTTCCATCTTCCCTCCATTATCAGATCTTTCAAGTAAGCAGGTACTCCTGAATGTAATCTCAACTGGCGTTCTTCCTGGGGAATATACTTAACTACTTCAGATCGTGACAACAAAGGACGCATACACACTTCAACTCCCTGTTGCGTTTAAGGAAATTATTTAGGAAAACCTTTCATTTTTGCTTTTTCCTGAAACTTTGAACAAATTGAGGAGTACTTCTTAAGAACACAGTATTCATCTTTTAAAGTTCCCCCAGGACTGATGGTCTATGCCCACTCCCCTGTCTCTGGTTCCTACTCAGGTCCTTGCTGCTATCACACCTCCCCCAGTTCTGACCTGTTCATGGCAGGACCAACAGTGATGGGGATAAGCCTGGGGAGAGAGAAAGAGATGACCCCAGAAGCTTGCTGCTGTTCCCAGGATCACAGGTAACAGGGATTCGGGGAACATGATGTGGGCCTGGCTCACTGAGTGGGCAACTCAAAGAAACAGCACTGGGCTCCCCTTCTGCAGAGTCTGCTCTCAGCTTCCCAGGTTACTTTAAATCAGGGTGTTGACACACAAGCATCACTGCTTGCTACTCATTTGAGGGGAAGAGAGATGTACATTTTCTGCACTTAGACAAGTTAATTTCAAGTAACCAAACCAACAGACTTTTCTCCATCTCTGAGCCAACAAGGCACTGTAAAGACAAAGGGCTCTTGCTGGGGAGGGGTAAGATTTTGAATATCTTCTCCTGACACTTATTAGCCCATAACACATAAATGAAAAAAACATTTCAAAACTGATATTCTCCAAATGAGACTCAAAACAGGAGGAGTCATATCTTCTGACTTTACTAAACTTTTGTTATGTTTTGGGAAACTATTCATGAGAACATCATTCAGTTTAACTAACATTTATTGAAAACAAAAAATAAATTTGGTCAGACAGTTCTAAGTTCTGATTCAACTTCTCTTAATTATTAGACTCAGGGTAAATTATTTATCTCTCAAGACAGTTCCATTACTGGAAACTAGGGTTAGCCTTGCAAGGTTTGCCTGTGACAAACTCTGATAACAAAATGAAGTTCCTGATGTGACGGCTAACAT
>NW_017211586.1:0-17594 GCF_001704415.2 Capra hircus
CGCTGACACATTAACACAAAAGGAAACTGAGCTTGCATGTTGTTCAATAAAATAAATAAGGCTGGCGGGAGCCTGGCGCAGGCCTGGCACGCGGAGGGGCCAGGCTGGCGGAAACGTGGGCAGGCAGAGCGACCCTGGGACCTGAGAACCCGTGGCCTCAGGGAAAGATGGGGTCTAAGGGGTCGACATCCCATCCTTCCTGTTTGTATCAGTCTGATCCCTGCGGAAACAGATGGCATCTTCCAAAGGGAAAGTGGGGTTCTTTACAGGTGAAGGAGAACTGGAAAGGTCTTGGGGACAGGGAGTACAGGGGAGTGGGTACCACAGCTAGGCCTGAAAGGACAGGGGATGATGGAGCAGGTACCAGGACCCAGAAAGGGTGGCATTCAAAGAGGCAGTCAGGCAGGCGCTGTGGCCAGGCAGGGAGAGAAGCAGGGAATGGACCTCCCTCCTGCCGCCTTCTCATCCCCAATGCGTCCTCCTATTGACCAAACCCAAGCAAAAGTCAGAAGAAGGCGCCGTTGGAGGCTGGCGCTGCAGGCCACACAGCGGGATCCGGAGGGGCATAGAGGCATGCCATGCATGGTGGACACCCTGCAGGGTGCCTCACGGGGCCCACCCCAGCTCACGCCTGCCCAGGGATCAAAGCGCCCCTACCTCTGCCTGCAAGCAGCCCATCCACATTTGAGCATTCTAAATCTCAGCTCCTGGCAAAACCAAGTTCTGGGGTTGGGAAGCAGGTCACACGCAGACAGGGAGCTTGAGCCTGGGGAGGGCCTGGTGGGGAGGCCTGCTTCACGGGTGCATTGGTTGGAGAAACAAGAAACAGAAACAGAGATTCCCCCCATTGATCATCTTCTTAGGCCTCTGGGCCTGATGTTTCTTCCACCTTATCAGAACCTTAACAAGCGCCATGACAATACATTCCTCATCCCTTTCATGGAAAATGGATACTTGGGGACAGAAGTGGGCTGGGGTGCCCTTCCCCTACTCGCTTCTCATCTGTAATGTGGTGGGCTTGCAGGGACAGACCAGCCTGGGCGAGTACAGCTTGCACACAGGGCTTGCTGGGAGCTGCTGTCGACTGGGACCCCACACCTCCTCTTCTTTCTGGCCCGAGGCAGCCACGGGAGGAAAAGAGCATCAGGAGAACTGACGCTCTCACCTGCCTCCGCTGCTTCCTGGTTCTGCGTCCCTGGACAAACCCTTCCCCACTCTGGGGCTCAATTACCCCGAATAACAAGGAAAGCAGGCTTTGATTCTGATCTCGGCAACCCACGAGCTCAGCATGGAGAAAGAGCCCCCTCCCTCACTCTGCACAGTACCCCCCTCTCTCCCCAACTTCTTTCTATCCCAAAGGGGCAACTGGCTCCTTCTACACTACAGAGAAGTTAATTCTAAATCTTTTATCTGTGAGAAATTGCCATGAGCACTCTGGATTTTTTGCTAAGCACCTCTTGGGTGTTGTCACATTGGGGTTTTTGCCAAAAACTGCCTCTGTTCCCCCTGTTCAGCCATAGCATGAGCAGATGGGATGATGGTGGACCCTAGCGTGCCTGACCCCTCAAGCCAGAGACAGTCCCAGGCCCCCCCTCAGCCCTCCCTTCTCGGGCTTGCTACCCTGGCCTCTCTGAGCCTCAGTTTCCTCATCTGTAAAATCAAGGCACTCGTAACCACATGAGTGACAACACATATAGCATTTGGCTTGATGCCTGGCACGTGGGATGCTCTTTTTTTTCCAACCTCTTGTTTTGCCTCTCCTTGGAGCTTGGTGCAGGTGGATTTCCTCTGCAAAGCCAGCTGGCTCTGACACCTGCCCAGTCGAGTCACTGAGCAAGTCCTCAGCGCTTCATTTCCTGGCTTAAAAACCCTCCCCAGGAGACTATGGAAATAAGGCTGGGAAAAAAAAATAAAATAAAAACCTCTTACTAAAATGCAAAGAACTGCAGGCTTCTAAGAAATTAAAGAAAATATGTTTATTTTCTCATCTTTCTCTATCTCATCACCTTGAACAAGTTCTGAACTCCTTGAGGGCAGAAAATGAAGGCGGGACACTACTGTTTATTGAACACCGTGGGAAATATTACAAGGGCTCTCTAATATCTGGTTGGCTCTTCCTTTCTGAACATAGAAAAAATCCTATATCCCAGCATCCTTGCTGTTACATGGAGCCATGTGACTAGTTCTGGTCAATTTAAAATTGAAATCTGAAGGGTGCTGCTTAACTTCTTAGTTACTTTCTTTCTCTGCTCCAGTGAACATAGGGGTTTCCTGCTGAAATGGTGGGACAAGAACTTGACCTTCTGGATCATGTGTCGCACATCAGGGAATGCCGCCCTGGGAGTGACCAACGCCATCAGCAAACCTTTTACCAGAGTGAAAAATAAGCTGTTGCTGTGTTAAGCCACTGAGCTTTGAGGGGTGTTTGTCATTGCAGCATAGCCTTGCCTGCACTGACTGGTACAAACACTCTCATGTAAAAGTATGTTCATATGCATGATGACTTCACTTGATCCTCACATGTCTTGAGACAGCATTATTATGATCTCCATTTTCCAGATGCAGAAGCAGACTGAGATACATCAGTTAAGTGGCCCCAAAGTCCACAGGAGGTAGACCCAGGGGTAGAGCTAGGTTTATATGCCTTCCAAGTGCTGAGTCTTAGCAAGTAGGTAGGTTCCACTCCCCAGAAAGGCAGTATCTGGGAGGCAGGCGTGTAAATGGCCAACTCAATGGAGAATGTTCCCGGTCAGTTTGGGGTCTTTGTTGAGTAAATGTAATCCTTCAAGTGTGGCTTTCTACAGTCTGGGAAAAAAATGTTCCCAGCTAAAAGTAGCTACACCAGAAGGTCTCAGCCAGAGTCCAGCTCCAGCCTGGCAGACTTCTCAGATGGCTTGGAATTCCTGCTGGCCAGGGTTCCACCAGCATGGAAGTGTTTATACCCGCCTCAAATTAGTTCTCCCATGCCTTCCAGAACCCAGTCCATATTTGGGATGGAAAAGGGAAAATGATTCCCAGTGGGGATTCAGAAACCTCAGAAAAAATTCCACAGGGGGCCACAGGCTCTCGCCACATGGACCAGGTCTCTGAGCAGTCACATCTTCTGGCCCCTCACACCTGGACCCTGTGCCGAGCAGGGCAGCCAAGTCAGAAAAGGACATGACCCAAACACACACACACACACACACACACACACACACACACACACACAAATTCAGAAGGAAGGCATTTCTGGAAGGATCCATAAGAGAGACAGTATACCTCTGCAGCCAAATGAAGGATGAGAAAGAAGAAAAGACCTAATTTGTGTTTCTCATCCATTTGAAAGGGAGCTTTTCTTTCTCCCTTCAAGAAGCTGCCAGATGATTGGATTGTCTTCAGCTGTGAGGAGCAGAAACCCCCAAATAAAAAGGATCTTTGCAGAAAGAAAAGCTCCCAGAAGGCCACATGGTGTGTATCCTTTTTATAATGCTCAAAGGCAGACAAAACAAAGCAATATCCCGTTTGGATGTACCTTTATGTGTGACAAAACTACACACACACAGACACACACACGAATAATAAACATAGAGTTCAGGGTCATGCTCTAGGATGGTCAGGGGAGCAACAACAATTGGTAATATTCTGTTTTTTGAATCTTGAGTTGAGTGGTGGGTAAAAACATACCAGTGGCATGTCATCAACCAAGGTTTATGATTAATCCAATTCTGTCTACCTATTAGGGCTTCTCTGGTGGCTCAGATAGCAAAGAATCTGTCTGCAATGCAGGAGACCCAGGTTCAATCCCTGGGTTGGGAAGATCCCCTGGAGAAGGAAATGGCAGCCGACTCCAGTTAACTTAGATTTATTTTTGTGCATGCGTACTCATTCATGTCCAACTCTTTGCGACCCTATGGACTTGTAACTCACCAGGTTCCTCTTTCCAGGGGATTCTCCAGGTAAGAATACTGGAGTGGATTGCCATTTCCTCCTCTACGGGATCTTCCCAATGCAGGAATCAATCAGACTGGCATCTTCTGCATCTCCTTCACTGGCAGGTGTATTTCTTTACCACTGAGCCACCTCAGTGGCTTATTTTATGGGTCTTATTTTACGTCCATTTTATAGATGAGGAAACTAAGAAAAGAGAGCTTAAGCAACCTGCTAAGGGTCACACGGCTACTAAGTGGTAGGTAGTCAGGTTTCAGAGACCTTGGTCTTAGCTGCTGCAATAAGGATGTAATTACCTCATAAAACTATAATCCCAGAGCCAGGGTTGTTGTGGGCGGGGCGGGGAGGGGAAGGACGTGACATCATCAAAGAATGCCACCCTCCACATGTCCACCATGTCTTCCCACCCCCACGGAAGGGCATATCGTACCTGCAGCATTTTCAGAAAGTCACAATGCAGCTCAGTAATTCTGATTCCCATGTTCAGAATCAAACCAAGCGTTGGCCACCATAATGAGTTTAGAAACAAGTCACCCCCTGAGACTTCAAGGGTAGGTGGGAATGGCTAAAGAGGGCTAGCAGGGAACCAAGAGTGTTTGCCTCTAACCACCGTTTGGGATTCCCTTGCAAGGGCTCTGAGAGGAAAAGGTGGATGACTCCCCTTGGACTGTGACCCCTTGAAACAGAAACCATACCTAAGTCATTCTGCTCTCCTTCCCCCGTGCCTGGAAAAGTCCCATCAAATACCAGGCACCCAGCTGTACGGGATAGGTCAGTCCTTGAGCCTGCCCTGCTGAAGGAAGAGGAGACAGTCCCTGGAGCCCCCAGAGAATGAAGTCTGGCCCCTTCTGCTGCTGATGTGAGATGATTGGTCGAGAGTTGATCACCTGACCTAAGGACGTTCTGTCATAGGTTAGCCAACAGCCTATGATACAACTCAATACAAAGGAATGGGTGGGTGGTTTAGTGGATGTCTTACGCCAGATTCCCCAGAAAGGATAACTTGGGTCAGACTTACCTCCTATTGTGTCATGGGTAGAGATAATCCCAAGGAAGCAAGAAGGAGGGGGGGAGGAAGTGAGGCAGGAAGAAGGGCGTGGTGGATCCCCATCAGAAGTGAAGAACTTCTTCGCCAGCTTCTGGCAGTGCTGGGTGAAAGGCGGCCCCCAGCTGCCAACCCTCTTTACAGTTGTTTTCGCCGAAGTTACCTGGGTCATGCCCCCCTTCCTGGAGCAGTCCATCAAATAGCTAATAAGCACAGGGGCTTTAAGTCCTGACCTCTCACCGCAACTCAGGACACCTCTGAAGGCCATGCCAGTTTCAGGATTCCCGTCAAGGAAACCGCATCCCAGCTCACTGCTCCCTCCACGCGGCCCTGCCTCCACCTAGCCGGCGCACTGGCAGGAGCGCACCCCCAAGACGCTGTGTGCCGAGCTCCTCAGACACTGCTTCCCAGGGAGCCCGGTGGAGGGGGGAGAGGGAAAGCATAATTCAGATGTAAGCGTCACCTAACTGGCTCCAGCACCCCGAGGAGATCCTGCGTGTTGACCAGCCCTGCGTGGTGGGCCCCCCTCCAGAGGAGACGCAGAGAAGCACTGCCTCTCAGAGGAGTCCGTCAGGGGGAGGAACTTCACTTTCCGACGCCCCCTCGTCCAGGTTTGCCTCATGGGAGGGGGGGGCGGTCACTCTTCTTCCACGTGTCACTCAGCCCCCTCCAGGCCACCGCTCATGAAGCCAGTGCCTCCCTGGGCCCCGCTGGATCAATCCCAAAGGTTTCTCCCACCTGGGCAGGTACAGCAGCAGCCATGCCAAAGCTAGAGCTTTGCCCCGGGGGAGCTGAGGTAGTCAGCAGTGCCAGGAGATGAGGTGACAAGGATGGGAGGCAGGGCTTTCCGACTGGAGGAGTGGCCCTGACCACTGCAGGGGCCACTCTGGCTGAGGACAGAGCAAGGGGCTGAGGGCTGAGAGCAGACGGGCATCTGGATCCAGTCGGGTTTCTAATACGCTGAGCCAGTCTGTTTTCTTTTCTCTGGCCTGGGAAACATGAGGGGACTAGATGCTGAGGCACTGTGACAGAGAAGGGGCCGTGAGAGGGTGGGGGCCTTGCGTCAGCAGAAGTTAGGAGAAAGCTGACATGAGGTGGAGAGAAACTTTGTGCATAGTGAGGGCTCCGGCCAGCATCAGGAGAGTCACCTTCTGGATGGTTCCTCTGAGCTGAAGGCTCCATGAGAGCCCTCTGGGGACAGCTGCTGGGCACTCTGAACACCCTTCCAGTCCCCTATGGCTCACTGTAGAGTAACCATCCCTATTCTTGGAGTCTCTGACAGTTTTATCGAGGGGCTCCATTCCTTGGGGCAGAAACAGTCCCTGTGCAAGGAGCAGAGATGCTCCTGAGGCTCCATCCCTGCTTCTAGAGAAGCCCACTGAGAGCCAGGCCCGGGACTGAGCTTGGCCAGTTGAGAAAAGAGACCTGCTCTGCTCGTGTGTGTGTGTGTGTGTGTGTGTGTGTGTGTGCGATCCAGGTGCTGCTCCATCTATTTTGATGATACTAGAGAAGGCCCTGGAGCAACAGGGAGGGGCAGATACCACCGGAAACCCAAGGATGAAGCCAGCACTACAGAGGCAGGAGTGGAGAGACAGCTCAGACAGAGAGAAACCAAGTCTGCTCTGTTATTTCAGCTTGAGCCTTTCCATCTGTATTCCTTCTGCCATCAAAAATTACCCTTCCTGGACTTCCCTGGTGATCCAGTGGTTAAGAGTCCACCTTGCAATGCAGGGGATGTGGGTTCGATCCCGGGTTGGGGAACTAAGATCCCGCAAGCTGCAGAGAAACTAAGCACTCGCACTGCAACTAGAGAATCCGTGTGCTGCAGATAAGACCTGCGTGTGTTCAGGTGCTCGGTTGTGTCCGACTCTGCGGCCTCATGGACTGTAACCCGCCAGGCTCCTCTGTCCATGGGACTTCCCAGGCAAGAATACTGGAGTGGGTTGCCATTTCCTATGCCAGGGAATCTTGCCGACCCAGGGATCAAACCCACAACTAAGACTTAATGAAGCCAAATAAATTAATTTTTAAAAATTACCCTTCCTAACTTTTGCACCATTGGCAGGGATGTATATTGGTTCAGCCACTATGGGAAACAGTATGGAGTTTCCTCAGTAAATTAAATCTAGGGGAAGCACCTGGATGAAACACACACACACACACACGCACATGCACACGCACACGCACACGCACACGCACAGAGCAAGTCTCTTTTCTCAATGCCAGGTTTGACCCCTGAGCCAGGGAGTAGCACCTGGATGAAACACACACACACACACACGAGCAGAGCAAGTCTCTTTTCTCAATGCCATGTGACCAAGCAATTCCACTTCTGGGTATATATCCAAAGGAAACGAAACCATTTCTTAAAGTGATGGCAGCATTGTCACAACAGCTAAGGCACAGAAACAACGTAGTGTCCATCAGTAGATGAATGGATAAAGACTATGCGGTGCATCTGAACAATGTAATACTATTCAGCCTTGAAAAGAGACTGAACCTTCCAGAGGACATTTTGCTAAGTGAAATAAGCTAGACAGAGAAAGGCAAATACTGTATGATCTCATTTATATCTGGAACCTTTAAAAAGATGTCGAACTCACAGACACAGAAAGCAGGATGATGGGTGCAGGGGTGTGAGGTTGGGGAAATGAGGAGGGGATGGTGAAAGGGTACAAACTTCCAGTTATAAGTAAATTCTGATGATCTAGTGTACAGCCTGATGACTATAGTTAACAACGCTGTATTATATACTTGAAATTTGTTAAGAAAAATCAATCCTAGACATTTTCTCTCACACGCACCCAACAGGCAAGCATGTGAGGTGATAGTTGTGTTAAGTAACTTGATCATGGGACACTTTTCACAGTGAATGTGTGTCTATGCTTAGTTGTGTCTGACTCCTTGTGCCCCCATGGATTGTAGCCCACCAGGCTCCTCTGTCCATGGAATTCTTCAGGCAAGAATACTGGAGTGGGTAGCCATTCCCTTCTCCAGCGGATCTTTCTGGCTCAGGGATCAAATCTGGGTCTCTTGCAATGAAGGGGGATTCTTACCATCTGAGCCACTGGGGAAGCCTTGTTCATAATGCATACATATATTAAATCATCACATCGTTCCTTTTAAACATATCACAATTTTATTTATTAGTTATACCTCAATAAACCAGGAAAAGAAAATTACCATTTTTAGCACCAATCTTCCAGGGCCCTGCTGGGAGATTACAACAAAGCTAGAAACAAACAATCTGATTTAAAAATGGGCCAAAAGACTTGAATAAACATTTCTCAAAAGGAGATATACATATGGTCAATAAGCACATATAAATGTTCAACATCAATAATCATTGAAAGTGAAAGTGAAGTCACTCAGTCGTGTCCGACTCTTTGTGACCCCATGAACTGCAGCCCACCAGGCTCCTCCGTCCATGGGATTTTCCAGGCAAGAGTACTGGAGTGGGTTGCCATTTCCTTCTCCAAGGAAAATGTTATTCACACAATGGCATACCGCATAACATCCATTAGGATGGCTATTATCAAAGGCAACAAAGAAGATAAGTGTGATGAGGATGTGGAAAAATTGAAACCTTTGTACATTGCTGTTGGTGATGTAAAATGGTGCAGCTACTGTGGAAGATGGTATGGTGAGTTCTCAAAAATTAAACATAGAATTACCATATGATCCAGCAGTTCTACTTCCGGGTACATACTCAAACAGATATTTGTAATTGGTTGCTGTGAACATTGCCCACTTCACTTAGCATAATGTTTTTGAGATCCATCTGTGTTGCTGTATCTGTTAGACTCTCTCTTTTTACAATAGCCAAAACGTGGAAGTGCCCCAAGTAGCCGTCAATAGATGAATGGGAAAAAAAAATATGGTAGATACCTACAGGAGAATATTATTCAGCCTTTAAAAAGTGAATATTAAAATTTTTAAAACTATATTAAATACTATCCAGCCTTTTTTCTTTAAAAAGAGAGAGTCTAACAGATACAGCAACACAGATGGATCTCAAAAACATTATGCTAAGTGAAGTAAACCAGCCGCAAAAAGATAAACAGTATGTGATTCCATTTATATGTGCCTAAAATAGGCAAATTCATAGAGGAAGAAGGTAGAATGGTGGTTTCCAGGGGCCAAGGGCACATGAAAATCAAGAGTTATTATTTGGGGTGTGCAGAGTTAAAGTGGGGTATGATGAAAAAGTCCTGGAGGTGCACAGTTGCACAATGGGGTAAATATATTTAAAATCACAAAACTATACACTTAAAGTGGTTGAAGTGGTAAAATTTGCTATCATATTTTTTAAAAACTAGATTATTTGGTCAAGTGTGAGAGCTTCTAGGAACCCATGAGAACACTTGGACCTTCATTCATCATGTAGATGGAGTTCAGTGAAGAAAGAGGCTTGGTCCAGGTACAAGGTGGTGATAACAGAGGCAGGAGAAGAACTTGGGTGTATAGCCTCTCAGGCCTTGGGCTCTGGCGTTTCAGTTCAAGCGCTCTGTGACCAGCATCCCAGATTGACGTCTCCACACAAGAGCTGGTTCTTCCAAGGATCTCGGACTCTACCACCAAGACCACTGATCCGGATCTCCTCAAGGAGAGGAACTAGGGGACTCTCAGCTCTGGGTCCAGGCAATGCTCCTGGCCCAAGCTTCATCAGAAGATTCCCTAAAGTGAAAAACCTTGGAAGTTCCCGTTTTTCAACCCTGACTATCCATCCCTCGTGGTAACTTGAAGGTGGTTCACTGAGGAGTTTTACAGATTTCACATCTCTCTCAGCAAACCCATTTTGACATTTATCTTCTCGATCCAGCCAAAACCCTTCAAGATGGCCGATTTTCAGGGCCCATCTCAGAGCACCCCTCTAACAGGGATGGCAGAAACTTGGCACGTTCACCACCACCTTCCACCTGGGCCCACGACAGACTTCACAAATCGATCAAGTATCTGTTCCCCACTGAACATGAAGAATTCAGACTCATATCATCGGAGCCTCTAGCTGTCCAATCATTCAGCAGTGCCACTCAAGGTGAGATCTATTTGCCAGCCATCACCTACATGAATCGGATACACTCTGGGATCTTGAGGAAAAAATCACTTCTCCTTTGGCCTCAATTTCTTTACCTACTATATGATTTTTGTGTCCCTGCTGGCTCTGTGATCCAGTGAATTCTATATTGTGGATAGAGTCTACATTGTAGAAATTCTTCATTGTGGAGAGTGGAAAATTCCACAGTGTGGATGCGTGTGCACGCATTCATGCTAAGTTGCTTCAGACACATCTGACACTCTGCAGCCCTATGGACTGTAGCCTGCCAGGCTCCTCTGTCCATGGGATTCTGCAGGCAAGAATACTCGAGTGGATTGCCATGCCCTCCTCCAGGGGATCTTCCTAACCCCGGGGTCAAACCCACGTCTCTTACATCTCCTGCATTGGCAGATGGGTTCTTTACCACTAGCGCCACCTGGGAAGCCCACTGTGTGGATAGGAGAGGAAAATGCTGTTTGTTTCAAGAGATTCTGTGGACTTTTCCACATATTTTTTGGCAGTAGGTCTTGCTTGTTTTATTTGTATGAGGGAGGGTCATGGAATCAGACGTCAGGAGATGACCGTGCTCCTGGCCAGCCCTTTAGAAGCCATTTCCCACTTCCTGGAGGGCCCCAGAGCCAAGAGTCCTAACATTTCCCTTCAAGGTGGCACACTTCTGCCCCACCACCACTTCCAGCAGGAGGACTGCTGCCCAGGACTGACATTTCTGCCCCCTCGCTTTGCCAGCCACCTCTCCTGTCCCTTATTCTGGGAGGGCAGCTGGGTCCCTCCAACAGGGCCTAGGCAGGCCTTCTCATTTCCCTGCCAGCCAGCCAGGCCACCCTCTCCACCCAGCTCTCGGTCAGCCAGACAGGGATGTATCAGAGCAAGGGGAGAGGACAGGACTGCCCTCTTGCCACCAAGCACTATAAAAGAAAACATTAAATCTTGGCCTCCACCAGGGAACTGCCTTAATTAGGGTGGCGCCGAGCAGGACGCCGTAATTAACTGTGTGTCTGTGTTTCCATCCCAAACACCCATTTCCAGAGCTTTGTGATCCAGTCTTCTAAGAGAAGCTCAGCCAGAAACTTGGCACCAGCAACTCCAAAGGGAAGGGATGACGGGTTTCCCCCTGTTCTTTCTTTTCATAGCCCCACTCAGGGCGAGTCTCTGGAGGTAGGAGCCATGGGTCCTTCCTTAAAAGGGTGTTAATTGTGGGTTCAGAGCTACTGGCTCCACCTGGTCCCCCAGACCAGGGAAACCCAAAGGTCTGATGTTGGTGTGAGTGGATGCATGTTAGTTTTGCTTGGATAACAGCCATTATTCCAGTAACTTTGATTTTCTTTAGCGAACCAGCCTCAACCACCTGTAGCTTTAGGGAGTCCATGTTTTGGGACTGGTCAATCAGAGCTTTCATCCCCTGGCCAGTGGTTGGTTCAGAGTTGGACTATGCTGGACCAATGAGAGTCTGGTGGAATCATTGGGAAATGGCTATTTGCTTTCCATTGGGGTTACTAAACTGGTAAGATGTCAGCCTGGAGCTGCTAGGAACCATGTTTGCCACCTCACAAGACCAGGCATGAAAATAAGGCCAAGTTGAAGAAAGCATGGAAAAAAGACAAAGGGTGCCAAGAGACAGAGAGAAACCTGATGGCATCTATTAAGCAGTTGAATCAGCCATACCTGAAGCAAAAATACACCCAAAGACAATTACATGAGAATCAATCAATTCCCCACTTTGGGTTATGTCGATTTGAACTGAGTATTTGTCACTTGTAACTTGCAGGGATTTGGCTAAAACAGAGGTCACTACATGGACTTCATGAAATGCAATCCACACACACCTATAAGTGCCAGGCAGCATGGTGAATGCAAGGGTGGACAAGAATGGCACCCAGTCTTATTGGGCTTCTGGCTTTGGGGGGAAGAGGAGATGTAAGGGAAACTGGACTTCCTGTCCTAGTGCCCCTCCACACTGAAAGGCTGTCTCACTTCTGGCTAGCCTCAATCATTGCCTCCAGAGGAGACTGTCATCCCTTTATTGGATGCAGTCGTGCTTACCTGCAGTCTCTCGTCATCGGACCACAGTGCCTTTTTACTGAGCGACTTGTATGAATCACCTGTGTGGACCAGCCCTTGGTCCAGGAGTTCTCCAGACAGTATGCTCCCAGCCATAGTGACTGGTATAGGAATCACATAAACACATAGTTTCTGTGCATGCATAAAATGCACACAGCGACTGGTACAGGAATGACCACAGCTCTGTTCACTTGGACCCATGGATATAACCCCTGGTTCCCACCTTCCCTGTTGACCAATGAACTCCCCATGGTAAACCAGTGAGCATAGATCCTGGAGCTGTGGCTGAAATTGCTGGGGAAAAGATACCTGGTCTCTTGGGGTTGCTAAATAGCATTTGGGCCTGATGCTGCCAGTGAGGTACACTCTGAGAATAAAGTCAAAAGAGAGGAAACTGCACCGGAGATAAAGAGATTCAGAGAGACTCTGTCCTGATAATGAATATACTTTGAGCACCTGGAACCAGCTATGCCTGAAACCCACACTTCTGGATGATTCCCATTTGAATAGGGGTTCTACAGCATATAAGCCTAAAGAAACTTGGTTTATGCCCCTAGGACTGAAGGAGCCTTATGGTGAAACCCTAACCCACATTTTCACTCTTGTCGCTAATAAGGAGCCTCATACTCCAACCAACTGAGATGCTCATGTTACCACCGAGCACACGGCACTTTGGACTCCAGAGAGAAACCTTTTTCTCTCTCAATTGCCCATGTAAGCCCTCCCACTATTCAAGGCCCAGTTCAACAGCCTCCTCCTCCCAAAGGCCCTTGGAGGGCTCTCCTTCTTCTGCATTGTACAGCAGCTCTGGTCACTTGGATCCATGGATACGCCCCTGATTCTCACCTTCCCTGTTGACCAATGAACTCCAAGAAGGCTGAGAAATGGGATGGAACAGCTTCCCCATGACCTCATATGTACCTGTAACCAGGCCTGAAACAAAATCCATTGCCAAATGTTCAGTCACAAGTGCCAATTAATTGCACTTCTTTCTTTAAATAAGATTGAGCTGAGTTTCTGACTCTTACAACCAAAGGACTTACAATGGTGGCTATGTTTTCCCCTGATTATAAAAGCAACACACACTCATTGAAGATCAGAAAATATTGATAAACACACAAAGGAAAATAAAAATGATTCCTACTCCCACATAGAAACCATTTAAAATATAATGGAGCCGTGTCCCTTTAGACTTGTTTCTATATGTATACGAGTACATATTTATTTAGATGAGATCATTCTCTAATACAGATAGGTGCTTTTTACTCCCTGTTGAAGTGGAACCATATGTACAGGAAAGGGCACAAATCACAAGGATACAGCCTGATAAATTTAACAATGTGAACACATCTGTCACCAGCATCCAGATTAAGAAACAGTATCAGTCAGGACCTTCATATCTTTTTCTGGTTCATCCTGCAACCGCAGGGAGCATCACTCTCATGGAATTAGCCTCCTTAATTCTTGATGAGCAATCAATTTGTTTTCCATTTTTGTATTGTTGAAAGCAAAACCACAGAGGCCATACCCTACACACACATCATTTTGCATGTGGGAACTTGTGTTCTAGGAGAAATTCCTACTAGTAGCTAACATTTCTCAAGCTCTTTCTGCCAGACACTGTATTAAATGCTTTTTATGGATTAGCTTATTTGAGCCTCTCAACAATTAACTGAAGTAGGGACTTTTATTGTCCCCATTTTACAGAAGTGGGACTGCAGAGTCAAAGGCTAGGCCCACTTTCCATTTCGATTCACATTTTCTACCTGCCCTCTGTCCGACTATACCAATTAATTCTCCCTCCAACAGCACAAAAGTTCAATTTTCCTTCCACACTTGTAAAGCCGGATACTATCAATTATTTGAATTGCCCGCCTTGGCCACAAAGATACGTGAAAAATCACAGCTTACTGTAGATATTTGTTCATTTCTTTCATTTTTTTAGTAAGGTTGAACAGCTTGTTTCGTATTCGTTAGCCATCTATATTTCTTTACCAAGTCACTTGTTTGTGCCTTTTGCCTGTTTTTCTGTCTGCTGAGGATATTGAATTTATTTTCACATATTGGAGGTATTCATCTTTTGCCTTTTGGATACATTGCAGATATTTTCCAACTCTGCTTTCTTTTTTTAGTCTAAAGATGATTTTTCTGACATAAAAGAGTTTGTGGGGGAATTTCTCTGGTGGTCCAGTAGCTAGGACCCCATGCTCCCAATGCAGAGGGCCCGCTTGATCCTTGGTCAGGGGACTAGATCCCTCTTGCCACAACTAAGAGTTCACGTGCCAAAACTAAAGATCCTGCATTCTGCACTGAAGAGCCCACGTGCCTGCAACTAAGCCCCAGTACAACCCAAGACATAAAAATAAATATTAAAAAGAGTCTGTGGGGTTTGGGTATGTGGGGCATTTGTATTTTAATCAATCGCTTTCTTTATGACTCCCCAGTTGTAAAATGGGGAGGGGTGGACCAAATCTGTGATTTTTAAAATGTGATCCACATGACTCGAGGGTCCAAGACCACTCACCAGCCCCTCCGGGAGGTAGGACATGGGAAAATGTCTGAGTTGGCTTTTCCCTGGTTCCTGGTTCCACGAAATGGTTCAACAACTTGGGTATTGGTTGAAGTACCAAACAGCCAGGCTGATCTCTCCACCAGCTCTTGGACCATAGGAATGGGTCCCCTCTCACGGTCTATGGGGCATTTCTTATGTTTTCTCCATCACCTCTGCCCTCTGAATCCTAATCTGAGCTGGTCAGTGATGGATCAATCACCAACCCACCCACCACATCCTGCCTAGTTCCTGCCCCAAACAGGAGCCCCAGCCACTCTGTCTCTTCTAGCATCAATCTTTGTAGACACCAGCCTTGACTGATTTTAGGATGATGAAGGGGGTTATATCACAGTCTCACCCAGCAAACAACCCCAAACTAGGCATGCCCTTCACCTGCCATGGTCCCCCAACCCCCAGTCTTTCACCAGGCCTGAGTCCTAGCTCACACACCAGACACTTAGCTTCTCTTTCTCTGGAATCGTTCCTCTAGGACTCTCCCTGGGAACTTTATTTTCACCAGTTTTTTAGGAAAACATATTTGGCCCCCTTCCACTGTTTGCCTGGGGACTGCTTCTGCATGTGTGTGTGGACACCATTGAACTAGATCCCAGGTTTTCAAAGTGTGACCGAGGGACCGTGGGATTCCCCATGATCCTTTCACGGGGTCCGCAGGGTAAAAATTATTTTATAATACTGTAGTTGTTTTGAATGGTGGTCCCCCAATAGATATTCCAGTGTTCTAAACTCTTAGAAACTGTGACTGGGATCTTATTTGGCAAAAAAAAAAAAAACAAAAAAAAAAACCTCTTTACAAATGTGATTAAGGATCTTGAGCTAAGGAGGTCAACCTGGATTATCTGTGTGGACAATGACAAGTGACTTTATGAGATTTTTGTTGTCATTTAGTCGCTAAGTCATGTCTGACTCTTTTGAGACCCCATAGAAAAAGCAAGAGAGTTCCAGAACAAATCTATTTCTGCTTCATTCACTATGCCAAAGCCTATGACTGTGTGGATCACAATAAACTGTGGAAAATTCTGAAAGAGATGGCAATACCAGACCACCTGACCTGCCTCTTGAGAAATCTGTATGCAGGTTAGGAAGCAACAGTTAGAACTGGACATGGAACAACAGACTGGTTCCAAATAGGAGAAGGAGTATGGCAAGGCTGTATACTGTCACCCTGCTTATTTAACTTACATGCAGAGTACATCATGAGAAATGTTGGGCTGGAAGAAGCACAAGCTGGAATCAAGATTGCCGGGAGAAATATCAATCACCTCAGATATGCAGATGACACCCCCTCATGGCAGAAGAAGAGTGAAGAGGAACTAAAAAGCCTCTTGATGAAAGTGAAAGAGGAGAGTGAAAAAGGTTGGCTTAAAAGTTCAACATTTCAGAAACGAAGATCATGGCATCTGGTCCCATCACTTCATGGGAAATAGATGGGGAAACAGTAGAAACAGTGTCAGACTTTTATTTTGGGGGGCTCCAAAATCACTGCAGATGGTGACTGCAGCCATGAAATTAAAAGATGCTTACTCCTTCGAAGGAAAGTTATGACCAACCTAGATAGCATATTCAAAAGCAGAGACATTACTTTGCCAACAAAGGTCCGTCTAGTCAAGGCTATGGTTTTTCCTATGGTCATGTATGGATGTGAGAGTTGGACTGTGAAGAAAGCTGAGCACCGAAGAATGGATGCTTTTGAACTGTGGTGTTGGAGAAGACTCTTGAGAGTCCCTTAGACTGCAAGGAGATCCAACCAGTCCATTCTGAAGAAGATCAACCCTGGTGTTCTTTGGAAGGAATGATGCTGAAGCTGAAACTCCAGTACTTTGGCCACCTCATGCGAAGAGTTGACTCATTGGAAAAGACTCTGATGCTGGGGGGATTGGGGCAGGAGGAAAAGAGGACGACAGAGGATGAGATGGCTGGATGGCATCACCGACTCGATGGACATGAGTCTGAGTGAACTCCTGGACTTGGTGATGGACAGGGAGGCCTGGTATGCTGCGATTCATGGAGTCACAAAGAGTCGGACGCCACTGAGGCGACTGAACTGAACTGAACTGAACTGAGACTGTAGCCTGCCAGGCTCCTCTGCCCATGGAATTTTCCAGGCAAGAAACACTGGAATGGGTTGCCATTTCCTCTTCCAGGGGATGGTCTCTGACCCAGGGACAGAACCCATGTCTCCTGCTTGGCAGGCAGATTCTGTACCGCTGAGCCGGCGATAGACACATAAATAAGTAAATAAGTAAAGATTTCTTTAAAAGACGGACACACAGAAGAGAAGCTGGTGTGCAGTTGGAGGCTGATGCTGAGGTGACCCAGCTGGGAGCCTGGGAGTGCTGGCGGTTCCCCCCGCCCACCAGAGTCCGTGGAGGAAGCATGGCCTCGCGGACACTTGGATTTCAGATTTCTGGCATCCAAACGTGTGAGAGAACAGACTTCTATTGTTGTAAGTCATCAAGTTTGAGGTCATTTGTTACAGCAGCCACGGACAACGAATACAAACCTTGAGACGTTATTTGCCTTTTTCCCTCTCATTCCTTCATGAGCGTACCGTGGCATTTTCCAGAGGCTACGGGACATGTGATGTTGGAACAAATTGGATGCAGAAGCCAATAGGAGAGTCCAGCTGTCTCCCATTAAGCCAGACATTTTGGAGAGTTACAAAAGTGAAAATAAATCATGCCATTCTTCTTACCAAGTCATCTTTGCTTGGGGAAATCTAGCTCTTTTTCACTCAACAGTTATATTTACGTACGAGAGGACTTTTTAAAAATGAGCAAATAAATATTTTTAAAATATTCTCAGTTTTAATTTCTAATACAGTGAATATTGATAGCTGTAATCCACATAAACAAAAGTTCTTTGGGGTCCTCAATAACATTGAAGAGTGTAAAGTATTTCTGAGAGGGAATTCCCTGGGATCCAGTGGTTAA
>NW_017211587.1:0-17593 GCF_001704415.2 Capra hircus
TCCTGCAAGTCCATGTCTAAATGGGCTTTGATTCCACACAAGCAGGCCACATCTGAAATTCTTGTATGAGTTAGCATGTAAATATTTCTAACTCAGATTGTATCTCCTCACTCTTTTTTTTTTTTTTTTTTTTTTTTTTTTAGTGTTTGGCATCAAATAGAGTCCCAGGGGACAGTATACAAGAAGAGATGTGCACTTTTTTTCAAAGACTGATGATATCTTAATTGCTCATAATGAATTAACTGGAAAATGTCTTCTATTATTACATTTAGGTTTCATGGTGATTAGGAAAGTTGTAAAGGATGGGTGAATGTATAGCAGTAAGAATCTGATCAGAAAAAGGAACTATGGAGACATTTAAATTGTTGATGTTCCATAAGCAGTAATTTAGTTCTACTGAAAAATTGATAAAGGTTCAAGAAGTTTAACTTTTTATGTATATCATATTAAGATTAAACATTGAGGTATATAAATTATTTGGGGATAATGGCCAAAAAAAAAAAAATCTCAGGATGGAAGAAGGGACTAGATAATCCTACGAGATTCTGTTTGGTCATGAACTTCAAGAAAGTAAAACTCTTACTAGGTATGACCTTGATTATTACTTTCAGATTCTAAATGTTGTAAAATTTGACTTGTTCTTGAAAATTAATAAAGATGCATAATCTGCTGGATGATCTTTGTGGGAGCTCATAAGTGGAAACAATTGTAGACTTGAGTAAAGTGGTAAAGAGGGAGATTAAAACATTTTTTAGTTCTCATTATAAATAAAAATATCTGTTTTTACTTTTTTCTTATGATTACAGCATCTTCACAATTATTTCACAGTGACCCTTGGAGTTTCTCCTTGGTATTATTATGTCTTTTTTTTTTTTTTTTTAAATCATAGCCACCTTGGCCTTTTCATGGGTCTGGTAAGAGATAATGTGAATTCTCTTTTCTTTCTTTCTTTCTTTTTTTTTTAAAGCCAGTTGGTTTCATGCAAAACTAGAAAGCAGCCAAGAAAGAAAAAGCATATACACAAACATCATTTTGTGTATAATCTAAGCAAATAACATTTGCTTTTATGATACTGCTTTCAATGGAAATGAGATATAATGGAAAATTCATTAAATTATTATCACCCTATTCTCTTCCTTAAATATTCTGAAGATATGTGCTACCCAAATATAAGCAGTGTTAAAGAGAGAAATAGAAACTGAGCTCGAGTTGATAGTTGACAACTGATTTAGTTGTGAAGTTACACATTGTCTACATGATTAGAACACCATACCGATAAGGCCAAACCTGTGAATTTGTTTCTTGGGTAAATAAGATGATTTTTCCGTTTATATCCTCAAATTGAACCTTGAAATGTGCCCAGCTTCTTTTACATACACTTAAATTTTCCCAAGGTGGATTTTGTAAGATAATGTGGATTAAAAAAAATTACAATCATTATGTGTAAAAATGAGGTGCAAGCCACCTCACTATGTCTTCTTCGGATTTGAAAATCAATTTTCATTAGGTCTGTACACTTTCTCCCTAGAGCTTTAGATAGGGGTTGGAATAATACATTTATACTTAACCACTAACACCCCAAAAAGATGTCCTTTTCATTATAGGGGACTGGAATGCAAAAGTAGGAAGTCAAGAAACACCTGGAGTAACAGGCAAATTTGGCCTTGGAATATGGAATGAAGCAGGGCAAAGACTAATAGAGTTTTGCCAAGAAAATGCACTGGTCATAGCAAACGCCCTCTTCCAACAACACAAGAGAAGATTCTACACATGGTCGTCACCAGATGGTCAACACCAAAATCAGATTGATTATATTCTTTGCAGCCAAAGATGGAGAAGCTCTATACAGTCAACAAAAACAAGACCAAGAGCTGACTGTGGCTCAGATCATGAACTCCTTATTGCCAAATTCAGACTGAAATTGAAGAAAGTAGGGAAAACCACTAGACCATTCAGGTATGACCTAAATCAAATCCCTTATGATTATACAGTGGAAGTGAGAAATAGATTTAAGGGTCTAGATCTGATAGATAGAGTGCCTGATGAACTATGGAAAGAGGTTCGTGACATTGGACAGGAGACAGGGATCAAGACCATCCCCATGGAAAAGAAATGCAAAAAAGCAAAATGGCTGTTTGGGGAGGCCTTACAAATAGCTGTGAAAAGAAGAGAGGTGAAAAGCAAAGGAGAAAAGGAAAGAGGCAAGAATCTGAATGCAGAGTTCCAAAGAACAGCAAGAGATAAGAAAGCCTTCTTCAGTGATCAATGCAAAGAAATAGAAGAAAACAACAGAATGGGAAAGACTAGAGATATCTTCAGGAAAATTAGAGATACCAAGGAAACATTTCATGCAAAGATGGGCTCGATAAAGGAGAGAAATGGTATGGACCTAACAGAAGCAGAAGACATTAAGAAGAGGTGGCAAGAATACACAGAAGAACTGTACAAAAAAGATCTTCATGACCATGATAATCATGATGGTGTGATCACTCATCTAGAGCCAGACACATCCTGGAATGTGAAGTCAAGTGGGCCTTAGAAAGCATCACTATGAACAAAGCTAGTGGAGTTGATGGAATTCCAGTTGAGCTATTTCAAATCCTGAAAGATGATGCTGTGAAAGTGCTATACTCAATATGCCAGCAAATTTGGAAAACTCAGCAGTGGCCACAGGACTGGAAAGGTCAGTTTTCATTCTAATCCCAAAGAAAGGCAATGCCAAAGAATGCTCAAACTACAGCACAATTGCATTCATCTCACATGCTAGTAAAGTAATGCTCAAAATTCTCCAAGCCAGGCTTCAGCAGTACGTGAACCGTGAACTTCTAGATGTTCAAGCTGGTTTTAGAAAAGGCAGAGGAACTAGAGATCAAATTGCTACCATCCACTGGATCATGGAAAAAGCAAGAGAATTCCAGAAAAATATCTATTTCTACTTTATTGACTATGCCAAAGCCTTTGACTGTGTGGATCACAATAAACTGTGGAAAAATTCTGAGAGATGGGAATACCAGATCACCTAACCTGCCTCTTGAGAAACCTATATGCAGGTCAGGAAGCAACAGTTAGAACTGGACATGGAACAACAGACTGGTTCCAAATAGGAGACGGAGTACGTCAAGGCTGTATATTGTCACCCTGCTTATTTAATTTATATGCAGAGTACATCATGAGAAACGCTGGGCTGGAAGAAGCACAAGCTGGAATCAAGATTGCTGGGTCTCATATATGCAGATGACACCACCCTTATGGCAGAAAGTGAAGAGGAACTAAAAAGCCTCTTGATGAAAGTGAAAGAGGAGAGTGAAAAAGTTGGCTTAAAGCTCAACATTCAGAAAACAAAGATCATGGCATCTGGTCACATCACTTCATGGGAAGTAGATGGGGAAACAGTGTCAGACTTTATTTTTTTGGGCTCCAAAATCACTGCAGATGGTGACTGCAGCCATGAAATTAAAAGACACTTACTCCTTGGAAAAAAAGTTATGACCAACCTAGATAGCATATTGAAAAGCAGAGGCATTACTTTGCCAACAAAGGTCCGTCTAGTCAAGGCTATGGGTTTTTCCAGTGGTCATGTATGGATGTGAGTTGGACTGCGAAGAAAGCTGAGCACTGAAGAACTGATGCTTTTGAACGGTGGTGTTGGAGTAGACTCTTGAGAATCCCCTGGACTGCAAAGAGATCCAACCAGTCCATTCTGAAGGAGATCAGCCCTGGGTGTTCTTTGGAGGGAATGATGTTGAAACTGAAACTCCGGTACTTTGGCCATCTCATGCAAAGAGTTGACTCATTGGAAAAGACTCTGATGCTGGGAGGGATTGGGGGCAGGAGGAGAAGGGGGACAACAGAGGATGAGATGGCTGGATGGCATTCATTGACTCGATGGACGTGACTCAGTGAACTCCAGCAATTCGTGATGGACAGGGAGGCCTGGCATACTGCGATTCATAAGGTCGCAAAGAGTCGGACACGACTGAATGACTGAACTGAACTGATGTGGACTACTGTAAATATTTGGGTACGTTTTACTCCTGATTATATATATTTATGAAATCTTTCTCTTTACCTCCTCTTGATCAATTTGACCACTAAACTCTAAGAAGTTCGTAAAAATTATACTATATACTGATCACTTAATTCTTAAACACTGTATGATAGGAATAATTGATCACTAAAATTTTCTAGAACTGGAAATGGAACAACAGACTGCTTCCAAATTTGACAAGAAATACTTCAAGGCCGTATATTGTTACTTTGCTTATTTAGCTTACATGCAGTGTACATCACGAAAAATGCTGGACTGGGGTGAAGCACAAGCTGGACTGCAGCACACCAGGCCTCCCTGTCCATCACCAACTCCTGGAGTTTACCCCAGACTCATGTGGCATCGAGTTGGTGATGCCATCCAACTATCTCACCCTCTGTTCCGTTCTCCTCCTGCCTTCAATCTTTTCCAGCATCAGGGGTCTTTTCAAATGGGTCAGCTGCATCAGGTGGCCAAAGTATTGCAGTTTCAGCTTCAACATCGTCCTTCCAATGAACACTCAGGACTGATCTCATTTAGGATCTCCTTGCAGTCCAAGGAACTCTCAAGGGTTTTCTCCAACACCACCGTTCAAAAGCAACAGTTCTTCGGTGCTCAGCTTTCTTCACAGTCTAACTCTCACATCCCTACATGACCACTGGAAAAACCATAGCCTTGACTAGGTGGACCTTTGTTGGCAAAGTGATGTCTCTGCTTTTCAATATGCTATCTAGGTTGGTCATAACTTTCCTTCCAAGGAGCAAGCGTTTTTTAATTTCATGGCTGCAGTCACCATCTGCAGTGATTTTGCTGCTGCTGCTAAGTCGCTTCAGTCGTGTCCGACTCTGTGCGACCCCATAGACGGCAGCCCACCAGGGTCCCCCGTCCTGGGATTGTCCAGGCAAGAACACTGGAGTGGGTTGCCATTTCCTTCTCCAATGCATGAAAGTGAAAAGTGAAAGTGAAGTAGCTCAGTTGTGTCTGACCCTCAGCAACCCCATGGACTTTGGAACCCCCCCAAATAAAGTCAGCCACTGTTTCCCCATCTATTTGCCCGACGTGATGGTACTGGATGACATGATCTTCGTTTTCTGAATGTTGAGCTTTAAGCCAACTTTTCACTCCCCTCTTTCAGTTTCGTCGAGAGACTCTTAGTTTTTCTTCACTTTCTGCCATAAGGGGGGCGGTGTCATCTGCATATCTGAGGTTATTAATATTTCCCCCAGCAATCTTGATTCCAGCTTGTTCTTCATCCAGCCCAGCATTTCTCATGATGTACTCTGCATATAATGATGTGCTACAGTCTATGGGGTCACAAAGAATCAGACACTACTGAGCGACTGAACTGAACTAAAAAATTTCTAAAAGGACAGCCGTTCATGTAAAATTGTCTTGAAGTCTGTCCTTACATTTTGTAATGTATTTTTAGCTTTTTTGCACCATCTTTTTAAAAAATAAACTTAAAGAAAATACTAAACAGTCACCTTTAGAGCAAGTCATAACTTGGTACTACAAAGTTATATATCAAGGTGCTAAGGAGGCTTGATTTTATTTTGCCAGGAGCATGCTTACCTCATATTATGGTTTGTATTTGTAATTTGACTGCTGATGTTAACTTCATGGATAGGGATAAAATGTTATTCATTAGTCCTGGGTATGTTCCATTTTTGCTGTATTAATCTTATTGCTAATTAACTTGTTCTTAGTCCTCTGGCCTAAAATTATTTGACTTTGGATATAACTTTGTGGATATCAATGTACTTCTCCTAACTGCTGTTTTGGAGCTGCATGACTGTGTGGCTTCTGTAGAGGGAAGAGTATGAGTTCCTGGGAGATTCTGAGATGGAGTTATGGTGGATGTATTTGAGTATGGGGCTATTGGAAGACCATTGAAAACTCTTCTCAGCATAAAGGGTTTTAGAATTTTATTTTTGAGGTTGACTTTAAGTCTGAAAAGTCAGGCCTGCATAAGCCCAAAGTTTATTTGGAAACTGAGTCAAATTATCTGTGTAGGAAGGTTATTAGAGACTTGATCTGAAGAAGACAGTTGATTCTAGACTATTCAAGTGACCAAGTGATGCTGTTCCTTCATAAGAAGTTGGAAAGAGAGTGTTATTTAAGGAAATAATAATTTCAAAGGCAGTAATAGACTCATGGCAAAATATGGGGAAACAATGGAAACGGTGATGGACTTAATTTTCTTGGTCTCCTAAGTCACAGCAGATGGTGACTGCAGCCATGAAATTAAAAGACATCTGTTCCTTGAAAGAAAGGTTATGACAAACCTAGACAGCATGTTAAAGAGCAGAGACATTACTGGCAATGGTCTATATAGACAAAGCTATGGTTTTTCCAGTAGTCATGTGTGGATGTGAGATTTGGACCATAAAGAAAGCTGAGTGCTGAAGAATTGATGCTTTAGAACTGTGGTGTTGGAGAAGACTCTTGAGAGTCCCTTGGACTGCAAAGAGATCAAACCAGTCAATCCGAAAGGAAATCAGTCCTTAATATTCATTGGAAGGACTGTTGCTAAAGCTGAAGCTCCAATACTTTGGCCACCTAATGCAGAGAACTGACTCATTGAAAGAGACCCTGGTGCTGGGAAAGACTGAAGGCAGGAGAAGGGGAAAATAGAGGATGAGATGGTTGGATGGCATCACTGACTTTATGGATATAAGTTTGGGGAGTCTCAGGAAGATAGTGATGGACAGGGAAGCCTGTTTTGCTGCAATCCATGGGATGGCAGAGTCGGACATGACTGAGTGACTGAACTGAACTGAACTAAATACACTCATACGTTTTCTGTTAATACATTTCCATAAAACAGCAAGCACATATCTCTGCTCAAAATGCCTTTTCTACAACCATAATGTGTGTTAAAAGAGACACAACAGCTAGAATTTTTTGCCTTTAGAGGTCTCAGGTGACAGCTCATTGTTCTGTGTCACCTTTGCCATTAACTGTGGACTGAAAGCAAGGCCTGGTGTGCCATCATGTGAAGCTTGGCCCTGGTGACCTCGAAGGGGTCTCCTTCCCTCTGAGTCCTTATGGAGTTTAACATATGCATTGGCCAGGAGGCTAAGATGTTTTCCATACAGAAGTGATTTCCTGATCATGTCTATGTTTCCCATAAGACTGACTAATTACATTTTTCTATTTTTTTTAATTTTAAAAGATGGGAAGTCAAAACAAGGCTGCTAGTTTGATCTTTGTTTGCTGTCTTGATTGAGCCTCATAATGGCTGAAGTATTTTACCAAGTGTTATTTTTCACATGTAGTCAAAGTGCTCAGTTTTAGAAATCAAGTATATATTTTGTATTTTAAATGATATGGGAAAGATTCATAAGTGTATATCTGTATATCAGATCACTCTGGCCTCATCACTTTCTGACATCAGCAACTGTGCTTTGAAGGATGAAAAACAACAAAGCTGTGGACAGGCAGAAGAGCCATGAAATACACGGGCAGCAATCTTATGCCTTTCTTATCTGGTCTCAATTTCAGTTGGTGTAGACACTTTGAATTTTGCAGCTTGGGTGGACAATTTTTCTGTTGGGTTGGCCAGTAGTTCATTTGGGTTTTCCCCAAAGATTTTATGGGAAAACTCTAATGAACTTTTTGGTCAATGCAGTATATGTTGCTGATCAGTTCCTAGCACAGAGCCTCCACAGAGAGGGTCTCTAATATCAGGAGGTGTAGCTATCACTCTCTGTGAAAGATGGCAAATCCATCTGCTGTCCTCTTTTAGATGCCTAGCTGTCTGCTAAGCTGAAACCTGAATTTCCAACTGTTGGAGGAAAGAGAAAGAGGAGAGAACCATTTATATTTAGACCCTGTTTATGGCTCAGAAAGTTGCCCATCCCTAGAGAGTGGTTCTTTAGACTGGAAAATAGACCCTGAACTGATAGAATGAGAGGATTTTCCTCCAAATTTCTGGGAAGGATGACAATGTAATGGAATTATGTACTATTAGAGACATGAAACAGCCCTTAGTGGTAGACTGACCCCAGACTTGTCCTTTCAAGAGAATGCAAATGAGAAAAGAGTTAAGTGACTTCCCCAGGGTTGAGGCTGGTGTCCCTTAAGTCACTTCTAGGCTCCCTTACCTAGCATTTTATATGGGACAAGTATCTCACAGGTGGGACTTACTCCCTTCCAGGATTTGTTGTAAATGCCAATTATTTGTCACTGGCAGGTGTTTCTTCTTTTCCTTGCAATGTGACCAGACCAAAAATTTCCCCTTCAGTTGGTATTAACTCTCACTGTTTGCAGATGACATGATCCTCTACATAGAAAACCCTAAAGACTCCACCAGAAAATTACTAGAGCTAATCAATGAATATAGTAAAGTTGCAGGATATAAAATCAACACACAGAAATCCCTTGCATTCCTATACACTAATAATGAGAAAGTAGAAAAAGAAATTAAGGAAACAATTCCATTCACCATTGCAACGAAAAGAAGAAAATACTTAGGAATATATCTATCTAAAGAAACTAAAGACCTATATATAGAAAACTATAAAACACTGATGAAAGAAATCAAAGAGGACACTGATAGATGGAGAAATATACCATGTTCATGGATCAGAAGAATCAATATAGTGAAAATGAGTATACTACCCAAAGCAATCTAGAAATTCAATGCAATCCCTATCAAGCTACCAGCCATATTTTTCACAGAACTAGAACAAATAATTTCAAGATTTGTATGGAAATACAAAAAACCTCAAATAGCCAAAGCAATCTTGAGAAAGAAGAATGGAACTGGAGGAATCAATCTGCCTGACTTCAGGCTCTACTACAAAGCCGCAGTCATCAAGACAGTATGGTACTGGCACAAAGACAGAAATATAGATCAATGGAACAAAATAGAAAGCCCAGAGAAAAATCCATGCACCTATGTTCACCTTATCTTTGACAAAGGAGGTAAGAGTATACAATGGAGTAAAGACAATCTCTTTAACAAGTGGTGCCGGGGAAACTGGTCAACCACTTGTAAAAGAATGAAACTAGATCTCTTTCTAACACCACACACAAAAATAAACTCAAAATGGATTAAAGATCTAAATGTAAGACCAGAAACTATAAAACTCCTAGAGAAGAACATAGGCAAAACACTCTCCGACATAAATCACAGCAGGATCCTCTATGATCCACCCCCCAGAATTCTGGAAATAAAAGCAAAAATAAACAAATGGGATCTAACTAAAATTAAAAACTTCTGTACAACAAAGGAAAATATAAGCAAGGTGAAAAGACAGCCTTCTGAATGGGAGAAAATAATAGCAAATAAAGCAACTGACAAACAACTCATCTCAAAAATATACAAGCAACTTATGCAGCTCAATTTCAGAAAAATAAAGGACCCAATCAAAAAATGGGCCAAAGAACTAAATAGACATTTCTCCAAAGAAGACATACGGATGGCTAACAAACACATGACAAGATGCTCAACATCACTCATTATTAGAGAAATGCAAATCAAGACCACAATGTGGTACCACTTCACACCAGTCAGAATGGTTGCAATCCAAAAGTCTGCAAGCAATAAATGCTGGAGAGGGTGTGGAGAAAAGGGAACCCTCTTGCACTGTTGGTGGGAATGCAAACTAGTACAGCCACTATGGAGAACAGTGTGGAGATTCCTTAAAAAATTGCAAGTAGAACTACCTTATGACCCAGCAATCCCACTTCTGGGCATACACACTGAGGAAACCAGAATTGAAAGATACACATGTACCCCAATGTTCATTGCAGCACTGTTTATAATAGCCAGGACATGGAAACAACCTAAATGTCCATCAGCAGATGAGTGGATAAGAAAGCTGTGGTACATATACACAATGGAGTATTACTCAGCCATTAAAAAGAATACATTTGAATCAGTTCTAATGAGATGGATGAAACTGGAGCCTATTATACAGAGTGAAGTAAGCCAGAAAGAAAAACACCAATACAGTATACTAACACATATATATGGAATTTAGAAAGATGGTAATGATGACCCTGTATGTGAGACAGCAAAAGAGGCACAGATGTGTAGAGCGGACTTTTGGACTCTGAGGGAGAGGGAGAGGGAGAGGGAGAGGGAGAGGGTGGGATGATTTGGGAGAATGGCATTGAAACATGTATACTATCATGTAAGAAACCAATCGCCAGTCTATGTTCGATGCAGGATACAGGATGCTTGGGGCTGGTGCACGGGGATGACCCAGAAAGATGTTATGGGGAGGGAGAGGGGAGAGGGGTTCATGTTTGGGAACTCATGTACACCTGTGGTGGATTCATGTCAATGTATGGCAAAACCAATACAGTATTGTACAGTAAAATAAAGTAAAAATAAAAATTAAAAATAAAAGAAAGGCAAAGGGAAAAAGAAAGTCACAAAAAAACATGTTCATTGAATAGCTACTATAAGCATGTAGCTATCACGTAAGTTTTCAAACTCTGTCTTTTCATATTGAAATGTTTTCCTCTTTGTTGTTCACATCAATTTAATGGGTTGAAGCTTGTTCCTTTCCAACCCACAGTGCCTTGTGCATCCATTGCCCTGCATGTGGGAGTCCTCTGCCTGGCATTTAGGCATTTCTTTGGATCCAAGCATCAATACTTTGGCCACTTGATGCAAAGAGTCATTGGAAAAGACCCTGATATTGGGAAATATTGAAGGCAGGAAGAGAAAGCGGTGACAGAGGGTGAGATGGTTGGATGGCATCACCGACTTGATGGACATGAGTTTGAGCAAACCCTGGGGAAGTCCATGGAGTCAATGCAGACTATGCTGCAGTCCATGCTGCAGTCCATGGGGTCGCTGAGTGACTGAACAACAACAGGATCTAAGAGCCTCTATGGTTGAATTTTCTGTTGCTTACAAGAGTCAGACCACTGGTGTTGCCTGTCCTCTCCTGACCAGGTCCAGGGCCCTAAAGGCCACCTCTTTCAAGCGGTCATTCTAGATCCTTCCCCGCCCCTATACCTGGTTGCCATTTCTGTATCTCTTAACAAACCAGAATCTATTAAAGAGCTTTCTTCATTCTTTTATGAGTTCCTTGCTCCATATTGTTTTTTTTTATTTTTTTATTTTTTTTATTTTTATTTTATTTTTTATTTTTTTTATTTTTTTTAAATTTTAAAATCTTAAATTCTTACATGCGTTCCCAAACATGAACCCCCCTCCCACCTCCCTCCCCACAACATCTCTCTGGGTCATCCCCATGCACCTGCCCCAAGCAAGCTGCACCCTACGTCAGACATGGACTGGCGATTCAATTCTTACGTGACAGTATACATGTTAGAATTCCCATTCTCCCAAATCGTCCCACCCTCTCCCTCTCCCTCTGAGTCCAAAAGTTCGTTATACACATCTGTGTCTTTTTTCCTGTCTTGCATACAGGGTCGTCATTGCCATCTTCCTAAATTCCATATATATATGTTAGTATACTGTATTGGTGTTTTTCTTTCTGGCTTACTTCACTCTGTATAATTGGCTCCAGTTTCATCCATCTCATCAGAACTGATTCAAATGAATTCTTTTTAACGGCTGAGTAATACTCCATTGTGTATATGTACCACAGCTTTCTTATCCATTCATCTGCTGATGGACATCTAGGTTGTTTCCATGTCCTGGCTATTATAAACAGTGCTGCGATGAACATTGGGGTACATGTGTCTCTTTCAATTCTGGTTTCCTCCGTGTGTATGCCCAGAAGTGGGATTGCTGGGTCATAAGGTAGTTCTATTTGCAATTTTTTAAGGAATCTCCACACTGTTCTCCATAGTGGCTGTACTAGTTTGCATTCCCACCAACAGTGTAGGAGGGTTCCCTTTTCTCCACACCCTCTCCAGCATTTATTGCTTGCAGATTTTTGGATCGCAGCCATTCTGACTGGTGTGAAGTGGTACCTCATTGTGGTTTTGATTTGCATTTCTCTAATAATGAGTGATGTTGAGCATCTTTTCATGTGTTTGTTAGCCATCCGTATGTCTTCTTTGGAGAAATGTCTATTTAGTTCTTTGGCCCATTTTTTGATTGGGTCGTTTATTTTTCTGGAATTGAGCTGCAGAAGTTGCTTGTATATTTTTGAGATTAGTTGTTTGTCAGTTGTTTCATTTGCTATTATTTTCTCCATTCAGAAGGCTGTCTTTTCACCTTGCTTATATTTTCCTTTGTTGTACAGAAGCTTTTAATTTTAATTAGATCCCATTTGTTTATTTTTGCTTTTATTTCCAGAATTCTGGGAGGTGGATCATAGAGGATCCTGCTGTGATTTATGTCTGAGAGTGTTTTGCCTATGTTCTCCTCTAGGAGTTTTATAGTTTCTGATCTTACATTTAGATCTTTAATCCATTTTGAGTTTATTTTTGTGTACGGTGTTAGAAAGTGATCTAGTTTCATTCTTTTACAAGTGGTTGACCAGTTTTCCCAGCACCACTTGTTAAAGAGATTGTCTTTACTCCATTGTATATTCTTGCCTCCTTTGTCAAAGATAAGGTGTCCATATGTGTGTGGATTTATCTCTGGGCTTTCTATTTTGTTCCATTGATCTATATGTCTGTCTTTGTGCCAGTACCATACTGTCTTGATGACTGTGGCTTTGTAGTAGAGCCTGAAGTCAGGCAAGTTGATTCCTCCAGTTCCATTCTTCTTTCTCAAGATTGCTTTGGCTATTTGAGGTTTTTTTGTGTTTCCATACAAATCTTGAAATTATTTGTTCTAGTTCTGTGAAAAATGTGGCTGGTAGCTTGACAGGGATTGCATTAAATTTGTAAATTGCTTTGGGTAGTATACTCATTTTCACTATATTGATTCTTCCGATCCATGAACATGGTATATTTCTCCATCTATTAGTGTCCTCTTTGATTTCTTTCATCAGTGTTTTATAGTTTTCTATATATAGGTCTTTAGTTTCTTTAGGTAGATATATTCCTAAGTATTTTATTCTTTTCGTTGCAATGGTGAATGGAATTGTTTCCTTAATTTCTTTTTTCTACTTTCTCATTATTCGTGTATAGGAATGCAAGGGATTTCTGTGTGTTGATTTTATATCCTGCAACTTTACTATATTCATTGATTAGGTCTAGTAATTTTCTGGTGGAGTCTTTAGGGTTTTCCATGTAGAGGATCATGTCATCTGCAAACAGTGAGAGTTTTACTTCTTCTTTTCCAATTTGGATTCCTTTTATTTCTTTTTCTGCTCTGATTGCTGTGGCCAAAACTTCCAGAACTATGTTGAATAGTAGCGGTGAAAGTGGAACCCTTGTCTTGTTCCTGAGAATCAATATAGTGAAAATGAGTATACTACCCAAAGCAATTTACAAATTCAATGCAATCAAGCTACCAGCCACATTTTTCACAGAACTAGAACAAATAATTTCAAGATTTGTATGGAAATACAAAAAACCTCGAATAGCCAAAGCAATCTTGAGAAAGAAGAATGGAACTGGAGGAATCAACTTGCCTGACTTCAGGCTCTACTACAAAGCCACAGTCATCAAGACAGTATGGTACTGGCACAAAGACAGACATATAGATCAATGGAACAAAATAGAAAGCCCAGAGATAAATCCACACACATATGGACACCTTATCTTTGACAAAGGAGGCAAGAATATACAATGGAGTAAAGACAATCTCTTTAACAAGTGGTGGCTGGGAAAACTGGTCAACCACTTGTAAAAGAATGAAACTAGATCACTTTCTAACACCACACAAAAATAAACTCAAAATGGATTAAAGATCTAAATGTAAGATCAGAAACTATAAAACTCCTAGAGGAGAACATAGGCAAAACACTCTCAGACATAAATCACAGCAGGATCCTCTATGATCCACCTCCCAGAATTCTGGAAATAAAAGCAAAAATAAACAAATGGGATCTAATTAAAATTAAAAGCTTCTGCACAACAAAGGAAAATATAAGCAAGGTGAAAAGACAGCCTTCTGAATGGGAGAAAATAATAGCAAATGAAACAACTGACAAACAACTAATCTCAAAAATATACAAGCAACTTCTGCAGCTCAATTCCAGAAAAATAAACGACCCAATCAAAAAATGGGCCAAAGAACTAAATAGACATTTCTCCAAAGAAGACATACGGATGGCTAACAAACACATGAAAAGATGCTCAACATCACTCATTATTAGAGAAATGCAAATCAAAACCACAATGAGGTACCACTTCACACCAGTCAGAATGGCTGCGATCCAAAAATCTGCAAGCAATAAATGCTGGAGAGGGTGTGGAGAAAAGGGAACCCTCCTACACTGTTGGTGGGAATGCAAACTAGTACAGCCACTATGGAGAACAGTGTGGAGATTCCTTAAAAAATTGCAAATAGAACTACCTTATGACCCAGCAATCCACTGCTGGGCATACACACGCGAGGAACCAGAATTGAAAGAGACACATGTACCCCAATGTTCATCGCAGCACTGTTTATAATAGCCAGGACATGAAACAACCTAGATGTCCATCAGCAGATGAATGGATAAGAAAGCTGTGGTACATATACACAATGGAGTATTACTCAGCCGTTAAAAAGAATTCATTTGAATCAGTTCTGATGAGATGGATGAAACTGGAGCCAATTATACAGAGTGAAGTAAGCCAGAAAGAAAAACACCAATACAGTATACTAACACATATATATGGAATTTAGGAAGGATGGCAATGACGACCCTGTATGCAAGACAGGAAAAAAAGACACAGATGTGTATAACGGACTTTTGGACTCAGAGGGAGAGGGAGAGGGTGGGATGATTTGGAGAATGGAATTCTAACATGTATACTGTCATGTAAGAATTGAATCGCCAGTCCATGTCTGACGTAGGGTGCAGCTTGCTTGGGGGCAGGTGCATGGGGATGACCAGAGAGATGTTGTGGGGAGGGAGGTGGGAGGGGGTTCATGTTTGGGAACGCATGTAAGAATTTAAAGATTTTAAAATTTAAAAAATTAAAAAAAAAAAAAAAAATCTTGAGAGATGAGTAGGAATGGTAGTTTTGCACCCAGAAGATAAATATAAGTGAACGCGAAACTCTTTCATGTATGAGAAAGTGACACTTACTTGAAAATATTAAGGGACAAATGCATAATAGTGAAGACCGGGAGTTGAAGTAAAAAGTACATTACCTAAAATGAGGTCGGTTTTTGCGAGAGTAAAAATGAGAGTAATTTATGGCATTTACTACTTTTTCTATTAGTCTATTCCCAGAATCAATGAATTTTAATGTAACCAGATTAGTATACTGCTTTCAAATTTGCTATCCAATGCCTAATTGAGGTTAAAAATAGACGCTTTATACTAACAACGCTTCACGTTCTGTTATCTAATTTCATCCTCTTTACCAGTTAGAAAAAGTAATTTAAGTATGACTGGGTGTTAAATACATTATTTAATTGAAATTATAAAAACAGATGTGAGCATTTTTTTGGGAAAGAATAGGGGGAAAAGTAAATGTGATAACAGTTATAACTGTGGATTTGAAGAAAAGGCTAATTAATTTAAAAAAGAAACTAAAATGATAATAATAAATGAAAGTGTAAACATCTTATATGAAAGTTGTCACTCTCTGAAAGTATTACAGATAAGAGTACTAGCAGATTAATAAAAACATTAATAAAAACAGGAACGAGGAAAAGAGAGAAGAAAAAACCACCCTCTATGGTGACGTATTGCCTAAACGGACACCTAATTTGAATTTTGGATAAACTTATTTTAAATATAGGACACCTAATTAAGAGACTTGGCGCAGTGATCTGACATATATTTGCTGATACAGGAGTTTATACAATTTTTGCATTTCACGATAACTATTATTATTTAACAACAGTAACCATAGTATGTCTAATTAACAACTAGAATCCTAAGTTTTATAAATATTACTGTTGAGCGAATTGTATGGATCTCATTCAGAAGTCAACTCAAGTGAAAGGTAGATGTGACATCAGAGTAGGAAAAGTCCCTGCAAAAAATAATCGTTAACTTGCATTTATGTTAAACATAGTAAGATTAGAGATTGTTGGAAAACCTTTTCTTACTAAATTGAATGCAAAACAAAAAACCTTTACTCGTACCGTAACATTAGTTCAGATCAATAATCACTCATTAGACTGGGCATCAGTGATAAGCTTTTATCAAGTGATATCAGGGTCGGTCACTCTTGGTTTATGTATCTGGTGATCCAAAGCAGTTTTTGCTGGTGGGGAAACAAATTTGTTAATAGTAATCTGTTTTTTCTAATGACTAATTGTACATCAGGGAAGCTACAAAGGAGTTTTTTGCCCCGAAAACTTCCAAGTGGGTTGCTTTCATTTCTTACAAGTCTCGCTATTCAATATATAGTGACACTCCACATCGAGCATTGTTTGGGACTCGCGTAGACCAGCTGCAAAGGAATGACCTGCATACGATTCTAATCATATCAAGGTAAATCATAATTTAATCATTGGTGATATAATTTATAGAAAACTGAGAGGTTTTATAAAAACTATTAATGAGGTCAGGTCTCTCTTAACATTCATAGACTTATACTGCATTGCTCCATGTATCATGGATAATATAGTGATTTTTTAGGTGCAAAAAACCCCAAAAACTTGTATTCACCATTACTGTTGAACATTCCCATTAGGGGACAAAAATAAAGTTACTATGTCTCGATTTATACCAACATAATATACTAGGTTGTTAAATTAAAACCTGTTCGTCCTTTTCGCAAAAATCTTGCTCTACCCGTATCTTACTTCAACTGGTTACTTTTAAGTAACCTTTTTAACAGTACTCCTAATTTGTTTATTAAAAGACATGGGTATTTCTCGTTTTTTTGGTTTTTTCTGAACTCTGGTACTTATTTGATAGAGATGCCACGAGACTCTCCCTTAAAAATTATCTATTACTTACTGGTTGTTAGTTACACTCAAGTTCTAATGTTACTTAGTTGAACTTTAACTTTACTCTTTTGACCTGTATTTAACATCACATTCAAATTTTATCATACTAAGCATCTTCCTGAAGAATACACATCTTGCACCCATTGGTACGCCTCTGACATAATATCACGACCCTTCATGGGTTAATAATTGGGGAAAACAGAGGTTCTGGCCTTCCTATATAGAATATTGCTCTATTATGAACCAAAACCCGTACAGAAATCTTCTCGCTTCCCTAACTCACCACAATTTTTAGTTTCAGCACTTCACACAAGTTAAAATACGCATTTTTCTGTTGATTTCTGAACAAACGAATAGTCCTTGGTTTAGTATATGAATACTAAGTTAAAAAATAAAGAGTGCATGATTGTTTTTAGAAAACATATGTAATGCTGTGAGGAAATATTAGTTCCTCCAGAAAACCAAAAGCCAAGCTTTGACTATCCCAGTAACCTTTGGGAAATCAGGGAACAATATTAAGCGATTTCCGGAGCATTATTCTTGACATCTCTGGTATTAACTTTAAGTAGAGGATAGGTATACTCAGATTCATATTTTAGACGGAGACATTAAGACCAGTAGGTCAATAAAATCAATAATATGCTTATGCTTTCATAGTTTGATTTTATTTTGTA